>NW_027203690.1:0-45000 GCF_024711535.1 Dipodomys merriami | reverse complement strand
GCTACCTCATTGGAGGTCCTTAGCTCTTCTTTTTCCTTGGCCTCTTACTGTAAAACCTAAAAAGAGATGGAAGCATAGATACAGCAAATAATAAGAGCTCAAGGGAAAGTTTTTAAGAGTGGAGAGAAGCAAAGCTAAGTTCCAGTATAAAGTACTACCCTTCATTCTTGAACAGCAAATCAAATTCACTAAGGATCAAGGATCAGGAGCTGCACAGAAAAAAAAGAAGCTAAACAAAATTTGATGCTAGGTAGCAACACCTAAGGAGCCACATGCATTTCCAAAAGTGGTTTCAACAGTAACCTAGTAAGTAATCTTGATAGTGCTCAGGATTTTGTACTGCACTGACAGAGGCGACTGCAGAAAGTAAAGAGTTGGCTGTTTGTCTAAGCATTAGACAAACCCATAAAAAAATCCAGCCCATAAAAAATGCCTTAATTTTATAATGCATTGATAATTCTTTACAAGAAAACACACTAACAGAGTCCCTAGGTAACAAAGGGAAAAATTCAAATTAAAAAAAAAAAACACAAACAACAGAAAACAGCAATCAAACCAATAAAGGTAACAGTACATGAGACAGTGCAGAATTCCGGTTCATCACACCCTTAGTCATTTTAAATAGAGGACTCCGTTCTGCTATTACATCCATTGTCTTCTTCCCAATGAATTCTAAGGCATCTAAACCCCCGCTAATAATGTCCTTTCCCTAGAAAGCAACATAAATGTCATTACTACAATACTGGGAAAATACATTTGCATGTATTGTGGGGGTTTGTGGCAGTCCAGGGACTTAAAACTCAGGGCCTAGGTGATGTCTATGAGCTTTTTTCCTCAAGGATAGTACTCTACCACTTGTGCAACAACTCCACTTCCTGCTTTGTTTGCTGGTTCATTAGAGAGAAGAGTCTTGCAGATTTTCCTGCCTGGGCTGTCTTTGAACCACAACCCCAGATCTCAACTTCCTGAAGAGCTAGGTTTACAAGCATGAACCACCAGTGCCCAACCATTTATGTTTCAATTCTTTAAGAGTGACTTACAATACTAAGTACTGGGAAGAATGTGGAACAGCAAGGGAAATAAATACACACTGCATGTGGAACCATAGTAGATTCTCCTCTTTGGAAAACTGCTGGCCATAGTAGATTCTCCTCTTTGGAAAACTGCTGGCCAGTATCTACTATGCTACATATGTACAGTGGTTCATCAGGAGACAGCTTAATGGTACAGTGCTTGCCTAGCATGCATGAATCCCTGAGAACAATTCCTCAGTACAACAGGAAATAGCACTGTGACTCAAGTGGTAGAGTGATAGCCTTGAGCAAAAGAAGCTCAGGGACAGTGCCTGGGCCCTGAGTTCAAGCCCCAGTATTGGCCAAAAAAAAGACATAAACAAAAATATTCAGAGCAGCATTATTTGTGATAGCTATAACATGGAAACTATTTTAGTGCTTAGCAACTGTGAGATAAATAAAATATGACATAGTGACAAAATGGAATACCACATCCAAAATACAACATGGTCAAATGATACAAAAATGTTGTGGAAAAGCTAAATACAAAATATACTTTAAGTATGTAAAGTATAAAAGCAAACAAAATTATTCTAAGATAAACGTCAGGACTATAGTTATCTTCCTAGAAGGGGCATACTATCTCTTAAAGATTCTGAACAAGTTCACATTATGAAAATTCACTGTTTTAATTTTCAGTATGAAAATTAAGAAAAAAATATAAAGCATAAAGCTAAATTATAACCAAATATTGTAGTGCATGCCTATAATGCCAATACTCCAGATACTAAGGTATGAGTATTGTGAGTCTGAGGTGAGCCTAAGCTACATTCATATCCATTCATGGATGCTCAGGCTACACAGTGAAAAGAATAAAAAGAGAATCCAAAGACACAGTGTATGCCTGTCATCACAGCTCCTTACAAAGTAGAGGCAGAATTGTAGTCCAAAGCCAGCACAAGCAAAACCGATGATCAGATCCAAAAACAATCTATTTCTGCTTTCTAGTTGCCATGATATGATTGATTCTGCTTTGCCATGCCCTCCCTGACATTTTGAACTGACATCTCTGAGAACATAGATCAAAATAAATAACTACTCCCTCTAGATAGATAGATAGATAGATAGATAGATAGATAGATAGATAGATAGATAGATAGATAGATAGATAGATAGATAGATAGATAGATAGATAGATAGATAGATAGATAGATAGATAGATAGATAGATAGATAGATAGATAGATAGATAGATAGAAAGATAGATAGATAGAGGCATGCAGAAGAAAGGACTAAGGATGTGGCTCAAGTGGTACTTCATATTGCCAAAAGAAAGAAAGAAAGGTTAAAATAGCCAGGCAATGGTGGTCCGCTGACTCGTGCCTGCAATATTAGCTTCTCAGCTACTCTGAAGACTGAGAGCTGAAGATCATATTCGAAGCCACCCAGGCAGGAAAGTCCATGAGATTCTTATTTCCAAATTACTTCTCTAAAAAATTTAGGAAATAGTGCTGCTAGCCTTAAGTACAGAAAGGGTCAGAGACAACACTCAAGTCCTGAGTTCAAGCCCCAAGACTGGGAAAAGAAAAAAAATTATTGATCTGCACATAGTAAACATTTTTCTAAACAAGGGGAAACTATAGTCAGAAACAGATCAATGGATGGCAAATGCTGTGAACAGACAGAAAGGTGTGGCTACAAACTGGCATGAAGGAACTCCCTCAGATAATGAAAATATTCTTATATCTCAGTGAGCCATACAAATACAGAAAATATTCTGTATCTGTGCATCACAATATACTGTGATTTTACAGTATAAACCTAACTATTATTTCTCAACACAAAGTCATATTGCAAAAAAAAAGTTTTACTGTATGACAATTATAGCTCAACTTTGTCCTAAAGGACTATGCTGATTCTTAGTATGGGAATCAACATACATAACAAAGATGAGTATGTTTCAAGAATAATTAGTTCTGTTTACCTTTAAAAATCTTATACTAGATCAACTAGTACACCAAGTAATTTAACTATATTATAGCACACACTCTATTATGGAGAGAACTTTTGCTTTCAAGTTCTACACTTGCCTTCCTATACAGCAACTAGAAAACCAGACAAAATAGAAGAAAGAACTATTTTTAGATACTACACAAAAAGACAAAAAAACACTTTGGTCTAGGGGAGAAAAGAGAAACAAAGTCAACCCCACAGCTGAGCTTTCTGCCTAGAGAAAAGTGCCAAAACCCCAACACACAGAGGAGAACCTACAGACAACAGAACATTCACAGGCAATGTAAGTCAGGGATAAAGTCTGGCATCAGGGAAGGCTGAAGCAGCTACCACTTTAAAGTCAAAAAACTTCAGAGGATGCAGCTATATAATTAAATTTTCCAAGAATCTACAGATGTGTTGATTTGTCTTTATCTGAGTAATATACTGTTCAAACACTAGGTAACATCACACAGTTGGGAGAAGAAGTAGCATAAGTAGTAAGCAACACAATCCCCATAGCTCAAGCTATGCTGAAACATCTGGTTCTTAAACAACCAAAGTGAACAGATTTCACTGAAAACCTGAGGAATAAGAGTGAATTCAGAGGAATCAGGGCACAGCAGTAAGATAAACTAGTCCTTAAGATTGAAGGCTAAAAGACATACAATGGAAGAAACAAAGCCTCTTCAACCACTGGTTTTGGGAAAAGTGGGCGGCCACATGCAGAAGACTAAAAGTGGACCCCAGCCTATCACCATGCACCAACATCAACTCAAAATGGATTAAAGATCTTAACATTAAACCTGAATCTCTGAAACTACTGCAGGACAGAGTAGGAGAGACACTTAAACTTATAGGCACAGGAAGAAACTTCCTGAACAGAGTCCCAGAGTCACAACAAATTGGGAAAGTGACTCGACAAATGGGACTACCTTAAAACAAAAAGCTTCTGCACAGCTAAAGCTATCGCCACCAATCTAAAAAGACAACCAACTAATTGGGAAAAAATATTTACCAGCAATGTATTGCGACGGACCAGCTCGGCCGGAGCACTGGGACCGACAGGACAGGGATGTCGGGGTAAGTGGGCAAAGGAGTCGGTGAAGTGACAAACAGACACAGACTCAAAAGAGTTGCATCTGAGTGTATCTTTATTGAGGTGAATTAACATTTTTATACAGTGTGTGATTGTGACATAGATTCTTTGTTTATTTAAGCACGTAATCAATTTTTTAAAGGCAAAACATTGATGAATTACATGCAAATTGATGATTATCCCACCAACTGTTTAAGCTAAGTGGTACTAAACAAGTCTAGCATATTGTTTAATAGAATACGTCATCTATTCAGCCTTTTTATGTTTAATAATTAACAAACCTAAGACAGGGCTGTACTTACATTATACTCTTTTTAATTTTATTTTTATCCAATTAATTTTATCTTTATAAGCTCCTGTATAAGGAAATAGTTCTTGGTTGGTTCAGGAAATACGTTACTAACTTTATATTTTGTGTGAAATCACCATCTATTCCCTATAACATAAGTTGGACAAAACTTAATCATAACTGTTGGGAGAATCTTTCTTTTTCTTTTATAATCAGAGGTCCCTCTTTTTTAGAGCTCTCTGAACTACTGGGTTAACTCTTTCTAACTTAGTTTAATTCATTGATTTTGTCTTTTGGACATATCTGGAAATTTTAAGTCTCTTTATATTTACTATGCGTGAGCTGCAAAACCGCTTGTGAAGTTGTAGGAGTTTCTGGAGGCAGCATCACATCAGATGATAGATTGATTGGGGCATTGCCCACATTTAATCTTTGGGCTTAGTCTTTATATTTAGAGAAGCCGTCTCTATTGGACTGGAAAAATACAACACGCTCTGTTCGTGGATCAATAGAAAAATAGCCAAAACGAGAATAAAGGCAACGACTGTACAGCCAAGAAGAATATAGTAAGGATAAAAGTAGAGGCTATAAAGGTGCAGCCAAGTGTATGGGAAGCCTTGAACCAACACCCCCTTCCTGCAGGCATGCTTCCTTGAAGCTCTTTGTCCAACATGATCTCTCACGCAGACTCCACAGAAGGTGGCGTGGCAATATATCAAACAAGGGGTTAATATCCAGTATATACAGGGAACTCAAGAAACTAATCCCAGGGGAAGGGGAAAAACAAGTCGTTTAAATAAGGATACAGGTGGGCCCATTGCAACAAGTTGTTATGTACAAGTTGTTATTGTATAAGTTGTTATGTAAAAATGAACTTTACAACTTTGGGGTGGGCGGGGAGGATTAGGTGAGGGGGCCAGAGGGAGGATGGAAACTGATGGGAAGGGGAAACAAAGGAGAAGGCTACAATGCTTGATAAGAAATGTACTCATTATCTTGCCCATGTAATTGTAACCTCTCTGTACAGTATTTTCACAATAAAAAATAAATTACAAAAAAAGAAACTAATCCCTCCCAAACCTAACAAACCAATTACTAAAGGGGAAAGTGAACTAAAGAGAGACTTCTCAGATGAAGAGATAAAAATGGCAAAAAAACACATGAGGGAATGTTCACCGTCCCTGGTTGTGAAGGAAATGCAAATAATGACAACCCTGAGATACCACCTTACCCCAGTCAGAATGTCCCACATCCACAAGTCAGGCAATGACAAATGCTAGAAGGGATGAGGAGAAAGAGGAACCCTATTACACTGCTAGTGGGAATGTACACTTATGCAACCACTTTGGAAAGCAATCTGGAGGGTCCTCAGAAAGCTAAATATTGACCTCCATTATGACCCAGTCATACCACTTCTAGGCATCTATCCTGAACAACAGGAACCAGTATACAAGACAGATGCATCTCCAGTTTATTGCAGCACTGTTCACAATAGCTAGGATATGGAAACAACCCAGAGGCCCCACCACAGATGAATGGATCCAAAAATTGTGGTATCTATACACAATGGAATATTATGTAGCCATTAGAAATGACAAAATAATGACATTTGCAGGGAAATGGATGGAGCTAGAAGAAAGCATGTTGAGTGAGGTAAGCCTAAAGCAAAGAGACAAACGGTATATGGTCTCCCTGATAAGTGGATGTTAAATCCAAAATGTTAGGTGATATGACAAAATTAACAAGACTTAAGAAACAAAGAACTTCCACTCATCTGGTCAAACCACTACTAAATAACTCCATGTTGCTGATCACATGTATGGTATATATGTGTACACCAGAGGGGAACCAGGAAGATGACACAGAACTAGAGGGAATCAGGGGAAAACATACAACAGCGGGACCCATCATCTGCACAGGACATTGACCAAAATGAACTAAGCAACTTAATGGCAGCTATGGGAGGGAGGGAACAAATGGGAAAAAGGGAACAGCTGATGCTATGCAAAACAAAAGAAATGTACATACCAACCAATGCGGAAGAAATAACTGTATCGCAAAGTTCATAAAACTCATAAATGTTATAGACCATAATAGACAATTTGCTCCAGGAAAGTTAGAATGTGTTTGTGACTTTAACAGCATCACTATCCCACAATACTGTGAAATTCGGGAAATTATGTAATCAATCACAATAAAAAATAAAAATTAGAAAAAAGATTGAAGGCCACACTAGACTCCCTCTAAACAAGCCTAACAGAGAAGGAAATGGTGACACTGTCCAAAAAGAAATGTACTCTTAGCAGGGCACCAGTGGCTCACACCTGTAATCCTAGCTACTCAGGAAGCTGAGATCCGAGGATTGTGCTTCAAAGCCAGCCCTGGCATCAAAGTCTGTGAGACTCTTATCTCCAATAAACCATCAGAAAACTAGAAGTGGCATTGTGGCTCAAGTAGTAGAGCACTAACTAGCCTTGAGCTCTAGAGGTGAGAGGCAGCGCCTAGGCCCAGAGTTGATGTCCACGACTGATAAAAAAGAAATGTATTCTTTACCCAACTTATATAACTGTAACCAGTATCTTTTAATAACAGTTAAAAAGTTTTTAAGTATCAATCTGAATTGGGAAAGCAGGACAGGGTGACTGTTGACTCATGCCTATGGTCCTAGCTACTCTGGGCTGAGATCTAAAGATCACAATGGAAAGCCACCAGGGCAGAAGAGTCTGTGAGACTTTAATCTCCATTTATTTATCCCGCAAAAACCAGAGGCAGGATTCAAGTGCCAGCTGTGGAGGAGGGAGACAAGGTAGACTGTGAAGACGGAATTCAAGCTCCAGTGCCAGAACATACACATTAAAAAAGAAAGAGGTTGGGCACCGGTAGCTCAGAACCATAATCCTAGCTACTCAGCCTTGAGCAAAAAGGTCAGGAACAGCGCCCAGGCTCTGACTTCAAGCTCCAGGAACACTAAACACAGACACACACACACACACACACACACACACAGAGAGAGAGAGAGAGAGAGAGAGAGAGAGAGAGAGAGAGAGAGAGAGAGAGAGAGAGAGAGAGAGAGAGAGAGAGAGAGAGACAGAGACAGAGAGAGAGAGAGAGAGAGAGAGAGAGAGAGAGAGAGAGAGAGAGAGAGAGAGAGAGAGAGAGAGAGAAAGCAGAAGACAACATCCTTAAAGGAACATGACAAAATTGCAAAAAAGATGACCAAGTGATTTCATTGGTATATTTTATCTCAAACTTCTAAAAAAACCCATCGCCGGTATACTTTCCTTCACAGTGAAATTAATGCTTAGAAATTTTAGAAGATGAGAAAGAGGTTAGGATGAAAAAGCCACCCATTCTATTCTGGTACACTTAATATTCAACTAAAATCTAAGTCCATAAAACTTCCACTGAGTAGTGGGAGTTCTCTACTCATGAGACACAAGTAAACGCAACCTAAATTCTGTTCTCCATGCTAGTCTTCAAAGGTATAAAAAAGGTGTATTCTCCCTATCACCTTTCCTTAGATTTTCATATTCATGATCCATTAACTCTCTAACTTTTTAATACATTAATACTAGCCACTCTTCCCAGGGTTCTCCATAATTTTTATTCCCCTTCTAAAACATGGCCCTGAGTGACAAATATCCTTCAAGTCTTATGAAATCACTGCTGTTTACTATCCAAACATACTTCTAACTCCTGTTTTCCTTGCCCACTAAAAGCAATTCCTGATAAAAATTGCTGAAAATGCCAACACTTTAATCTTCCAACATCTCAAAGCATCAGAGTTAGACATTAAACCATTCTAGCTGCTGGGAGCATGAAGAGAAATGAAACTTCCTGTCTCTGTAACTCCTGAATTTGAGCTTATTTGTTTGAGAATACCATACCTGCACTCACAGCATTATCTGACAACAATTACAAAATCATAAAGAACCCAACAAATAAAAGTGAAGATACCAGGACCCTACATTCACCAAAATAACATGCAGTACTCTATTTGTAGAGTTCTTCAGGGAGAAAAATAAACTCATTTTTAAACACATAGTGTGTTAGTCACAGACAAAGTAGCCTCACTTATGCAAGCATCATTAAGAACAGTGCCTCATATATGGAGTAATTTGCCATGTCCGATGAAGTTATCTCTCCATTCTACTGACCCATGCACTATGGACCTGAAAGTAGGTCAATCCAGTTCTCTCTTAGGTATTCAAAAGTAGTGATAGTGGAACCTATTAGTATCTGATAGGTATGTATGCCAAGACACAATATAACTCTGAAGATGGAGAAAGACAGGTAGAATAAATCTGCTTCTAGAGAAAAAATGATAGAGATGAGTAAAGACTCTTAAATGAGAAACAATAAGGGCTGTGAGAGATGAAGAAAACAGACTGGTCTTCAAAACTTTTCCATATGCATTAGAAGTGCAGGTTTCCTTTTGATCATTACAAACTTTCAAGAATAAGCCTTGGCACAGGCCAAATTTTTCTTAAAAGAGACCCAGAAACACAACAAATCAAAGAAAGATTGGACAAATCGGATTGCATGAAATTGCAGAGCTTCTTGCATGGCAAAGGACATAGTTATCAAGATCAATAGAAAGCCCAGGGATGGGGAGAAGTTCTTCACTAGCCATACAACAGATAAGGGTCTCATATCTAAAACATACCTGAAACTCAAAAAATCAAATCCTCCAACAACAAATCCTCAAAGAAACAACTGCCCAATAAATAAGTGGGCTAAAGACTTAAAGAGAAACTTCTCTGAAGAGGAAATAAGCATGGCCAATAGACACATGTATGCATTATCCTGCCCATGTAATTGTAGCACCTCTGTACAGTATGTTCTCAAATAAAATAAAATTAAATTAAAAAAAAATTGAGATACCACCTCACCCCAGTTAGAATGGCTAGAATCAAGAACTCTAATTAACAACAGATGCTGAAGGGGATATGTGCAGAACCCTACTGCATTGTTAGTGGGAGTGTAAACTTGTTCAACCACTTTGGAAAGTAGTATAGAGGTTCCTCAAAAGATTACATAGAGCTCCCCAATGACCCAGCAATCCTATTTGTGGGCATATACTCAAATGATCACAAACAAGACCATCCTAAAGCTACCAGCACAACTATGTGTTACTGCAGCATTATATACCATAGCTAAGATATGGAACCAACTCAGGCGCCCCTCAGTAGATCAAGAAAATGCAAAAAAAAAAAATAGAAAAAAGGCTAGAATGTACCTCAGCTCAATGGCAAAACATTTGCCTAGCTAGTGCAACATCCTGGGTTCAATGCCCAGTTATCAAAAAACAAAAGGCAGAAAAACAATCAAACAAACAAAAAACAAAAGGCAAAAAATAGCCCTAAATGAACAAAAATACTTTTTGGTCCTGACAGATTTAAATTCACCTAGCCTTGGTTGCCAAACAAAGTGCTAAGCAATTCTTATATTCAACATATATAACAATATAATTTTAATATGTAGCAGTCCTTGTAATTACTTCAGATGCAGAGTAGAGGGATATGAGCAATTATAAGACACAGATCTCTAACTGGCAGCTGGATTCACAAGACAACACACCACACCTGTAGAATATCCCCATGTCCTTAGTATCAAAAATGCACAAGCTAGCTACTGAATCCAAAGTATCCTAGGACTTAATGTTTCCATATACAGACCTCCAGCATGTTTGACTTCGGCTGAGATCTCACTGGGACTAGGGATCCCAAGGGAAGTCTCTGCCTTTTCAATGATATTTGAAGTATCTTGTCCTAGAGAAAAATCAAAATGTGTTGCTCTTTATTACCAAACTAAACAAACTAAATTTCAAAAATGTAATATCAAAGTCCATACATCTAAAATCATGATAGCTATAAGACAGTTTATTTTTAACAATTAAGGTATTAGTCCTTGGAAATATCTCCTTAGTATAACATTTTTTATACAAAAACTCTGATACATCATCACTAAAGAACAGACATTTATAGCAATTCCTAGACTTCATTCTAATAAGAAAATGCTACCAATCTACTTGCGATGTCTACCATCTATCTCATGATCACTTATCTTCAAACAATTAAATCCCTTGAACAAATTTAGAAGGAGATTTATTAACAAAGTCCCTTGTAACAATATAAACACACACAGACAGTAACACAGATCTTCCCCCAGGTTCTCCTAATAACAGCTTCCATAACTGAAGCATAATTCATTGTGGCAGAATCCACCAATCTTCAGATTTCAACAGATTTCAACGGAAACTTTGTCACTTCAAGAAGTATAGATGAAATTACATAGCATGCCACTTGTTAAGAATTTTTTTACACAGCATTTAAGTCCCTCCAGACCCACTTATATTTTATTAAGACTTTTTTTTATTGTTTCTGAATAGTCCATGCTATAAATGTACTTTGGGACTATCACAGAAATAAGATGATTCAGAAAGCTTATGTATAGGTGTTTATGGGAACCAAAGCTTTCTCTTGGGCTACTCAGTTTAGTTTTAAATGTTACTGTTCGGCTGGGAATGTGCCTTTGCAGTAGAAAGATTGCCTAGCATGCATGAAGCCCTCGGTTTGATTCCTCAGTACCACATGCACAGAAACTGGCACTGTGGGTCAAGTGGTAGAGTGCTAGACTTGAGCAAAAAAGCTCAGGGATAGTGCTGTGGCACTGAGCTCAATCCACAGGACTGTCTCAAAACAAGGTATTGTTCTATTCTTTTCCCAAGTAAACTATCTCTTCATTTTCCTAGTGGCAATGTATGAATAATCAAGTTCCCCTGAATTCTGATCAACCTTGTGTTGTCACTATTTTGATTGAACCATTCAAATAGGTATGTAGTGGTACCTCACTGAGCCTTTTAAATTGCATTCCTCTAACAGCTGGGACCAAGGCATCCTTTTATGTGCTTATTTGCTGAGTGTATATTCTTCAGTGAAACATTTATTTGTATCTTTTTGTCATTATCCAATCATTCTGGTTTGGTTTTTATCATTATGTACTACAGAGACTTGAGAACACTGTTTATTGGAGATTTAATTCCTCTACTATATGGCTTGCAAATATTTCATGCTAGTTTATAGTTTATATTTTTCCTGTCTTCCTAGAGTCTTTCCCTGAGCAAGTTTTTCATTGTGAGGAGGTTCATTATCTATTTCCCCTTTTACTGACTATCCTTTAAAATCTTTAATAATCACTTCCTACTAAAATTCTTCCAGAGATTTAATCTATCAAAAAACATTTCTGTCAGAACAGTTTTTTAGGGTTTTGTTTCCTATTTGTAGTGGTGGCCCTAGGGAATAAAAGATGTCCCTAATCCTTTTGCTTTTGTTTTTTAGATAGGGTTTCCCAAATTTGTCTAGGCAAGCCTCAGACCATGAATTTCTTACCTCTGTCTCTCAAGTACCTGAGATTACAGGCATACACTACCATGCTTGCTATCTCTGAAACACTAACTTTTTGTTTGGTCTGCTCTTAAACCTTAATCCTCCTATCTCCTTCTCTGGAGTGTCTAGGATTATAAATATAAAACACTATTCTGGGCCTTTTGCTATTTTTAAAAATATTCATCATAAATATACCAAAATTCTGTTAGTATTGGAACATTTGATGTGACAAAAGAGATGACGATTGACTTATATTTTATATTTACTTTTTTTTTTTACAGTGCTAGCGATAGAACTTAGGACCCCACACATACCAGGGAAGAGCTCCACCATTTGGCTATATCCATTGAATTCCTAGTTTAACATTTATTTTTGCCAGTCCTGGAACTGGAACTCAAGGCCTAGGCACTGTCCTGGAGCTTTTTTTGCTCAAGGCTCGCACTCTAACCCTTGAGAGACAGCCTCACTTCTGGATTTTTCTGTGTATGTGGTATTGAGGAACTGAACAATGGGCTTCATGCATGGTAGGCAAGCACTATCACTAAACCACATTCCCTGCACC
This sequence comes from Dipodomys merriami, assembly GCF_024711535.1. NCBI lineage: Eukaryota > Metazoa > Chordata > Mammalia > Rodentia > Heteromyidae > Dipodomys > Dipodomys merriami. Next base: position 32,658 of record NW_027203690.1, on the reverse strand, counting down.
TCAGGTCAACTTTTAAGCAGCAATTCAATTACCCAATCTAATTCCTTCCAGAAGAAGAGGAGAATCAAATAGCATGAGAGAATAAATGTATTTCCTCCCCTTTCCTTCACCCTCTTCTCTTGTGCTCTCTCTCTTTCTCTTTCACCCTCCTTCACCCATACACACAGGGACGTATAAACCTATTTTATAGAGAGATGGACTACATGTAGGAAAGAGCCAATATGTGTTTCAAACAGATTTTATAAACATATTAACAACTAAGGCAGAAAGACCAGCACACTACTATAATTAAGATACATACCAAAAATGCTAACAGAAAGGAAAACACCCATTGGAATCAGGAGACATGATTCATACACAAAGAACCAAACACATGTCTAGAGCTTGGAGTGTCAAACCTAGCCTAGAGATATTTTTAATTTATCTATATAGTGCCTAAACTTTTAAATGAGTTCCATGTTTAAAAACCAGTCTTCATACAAAAGTGCAAGTGTCCAATTTCCCTTGAAAACTGAAAGATCTAGCAACAAAGGCTCTATAGTCACTGTTTAATAACTACTTCATGCCAAATAGCTACTGGTCCTTTTAGGCAATGCTCCTGCACCTCAAAATTGGCACTCGCATTCAATTCAATAATTTATGTTATCCTGATTAGCCCCATAGTTATCTGCAAATGCCTGCCATGAGACGTACATCAGACTGTGACAGGTGAAAATGCCAGAGAGAGTGTTCAAGGGTATAAAAACAATCCATGAGAAACCTCAAAGGTATACATGATACTAGTTGCCTGGAGCCATTAAAATACCGGGGAGAAAAAGAATCACGAGGCATGAAATCAGAAGGCAACTTTAAGATACCTTGGAGCTAAGCTGTATGAATACGTGTGTGTGTGTGTGTGTGTGTGTGTGTGTGTGTGTGTGTGTGTGTGTTGTGTGTTGGATACTATGTGTAATGCATGCACTATATGTAATACATACAAAATATATCATTGTAGAAATGTAATTCATTTAACTTCATATGAGATTAGGACATACTCTGAAACAGGAAACAATGGTAATCTCTGTACTTTGGTCATCACCACCTAAATTTGAATCTACATGAATAAAAATCATTTAGAGGGGCTCGCAAGGTGGCTCAGTGGTACAGTACTTGCCTTGCATGCATGAGGCCCTGGGTTCAATTCCTCAGTACCACGTAAGCAGAAAAAGCCGGAAGTGGCACTGTGGTTCAAGTGGTAGAGTGCTAGACCTACGCTGAAGACTTGAGGGACAGCACCCAAGCCCAGAGTTCAGGCCCCAGAACCGACCAAAAAAGAAAATAAAACATCATCTAGAATGTGTTAGGATGGAAGACAAAGAGTTTATATTATTTATACTGTTAATATTATTAGTAGAAGGAATGTAGATACTCTACTCTCAATAAATCCATCATCTCTCAGCAAACATAAATAAATAACAGGTAGATGAAAGTAAAATTGCATTATTTAATGGTTTCCTAAGTTTTCTGGGTATTTTATGATGGATTGGAAAAGAGAAATATGCCAGTAAATTAAGAAAAAATCAGCCAAAGGGATTCATATTTTTAAGGAACCAAAATGCATATGCTTGTGTCTCTCATTCCTATCATCAGGCTGCCTTTTCCCTCCTTTACCCTTCTCAGCATTCAAGGCTTACCAGCACCTTGCTCCTGCCGACCTCAACTTAGGGAGTACCATGCACCCAGCCAGCACATAGCCACTGCAGATGCCTACAAAGTGTGTTCCCAATGCCTGGGAAATACTTCCCCCTGTGGGGTGGGTCTGGCCAGGTATACTTCTGGGTCCGGGTTCTTCTTTGGTCTGAAGTGGCTGGGCTCTGGTTCATTGAGTTTGGGCACCAACCGGGTGGTTTAAAGTTTGGCTGACCATAGTCACTGGAGTGATGTCAGCTGGGAAAAGGAGATTGGGGGTGTCCATCTGCATTTGTGTTTTGGAAGATGTGACTCTCCAACAGGTACTGAGCGCTAAGTACCCTCACAACTATCCCGAGATCAGGGATTACCCAAGCCACTGCGTTGGCAAGCCCAAATGGACAGAATAGGGCTGTCCAGGCCAGTAGCAAAGTGTTTGCAAGGACGTTTAGTTATATGAATTGGGCAGGAGAAGGTGAAGGAGGACTCACTAGCAAACGCAAAGGCCTTAACAAATTTTAGTAATCCAAGAAAAGAAAAAGAAAAAATGCTGCAAAAAAATAGGTAAAGGGGATTGTAATGTGGCTTAGTGGTAGAGTGCTTGCCTGACATGCATGAAGCCCTGGGTTCGATCCCTCAGTACCACATACACAGAAAAAGCCAGAAGTGATGCTGTGGCTCAAATGGTAGAGCACTAACCTTGAGCAAAAGAACCACAGGGACAGTGCCCAGACACTGAGTTTAAGCCCTAGGACTGGCACAAAAAAATGAGGGGGAGGAGGTTTGCAAAAAGATAAATAAGAGGAGGCCTGAACACCATGGCTCATCCAGCTTATGAGATGGGATAAAGTTGTTGTTTCTCTCTCTCTCTCTCTCTCTCTCTCTCTCTCTCTCTCTCTCTCTCTCTCTCTCTCTCTCTCTCTCTCTCTCTCTCTCTCTCTCTCTCTCTCTCTCTCTCTGTGTGTGTGTGTGTGGTTAATTGGAGATTAATCTCAGATTTTCTGGCCCAAGCTCATCTCGAACTATGATCCCAAAACATTAGACTCCTGATTAGCTAGGATTACAGGCATTAGCCACCTATGCCCAGCTCAGGATAGTTTTAACTCTTAATATGGAACTTAATGGGAAAAGGCAGTAGGTTTCTAAGCAGACGAGTAAGATGCTTTTATTTGTGGTTTTTAAGATGAGCCCCCCTTCCCTCATTAAAAAAGATGCATCTCATTATTTATCCTTCAGTAGTGTAAATGTGTGAAGTCTGGAGTTGTGGAGCTAGAAAGGTATAAGTTTATAAATATAAGGAAAATGGAACTTTTCGGAGGTAAAGAGATTGGATTTTTTTTTTTTTTTTTGGCAGCCTTGGGGCTTGAACTCTGGGCCTGGGCATTGTCCCTGTGCAATTCAGCTCAAGGCTAGCACTCTACCATTTGAGCTACAGCGCCACTTGCGGTTTTCTGGTGGTTTATTGGAGATAAGAGTTTCACAGGTTTCCTGCCAGGGCTGGCTTTGAACCCTGATTCTTGGATCTCAGCTTCTTGAGTAGCTAGGATTACATGCGTGAGCCACCGGCACCTGGAGAGAATTGGATTATGTAAAAATCCAAACATGTGGCTGGGTATCAAACACAGTGGTTAGATGTCTTGCCTAGCATGTGATAGGAGAGAAAGAGAGCAGAGAGAAAGAAGAAAAAAAGAACAAGAAAAAGGGAGACAGGAGAGAAAAAAAGAGAATCTATGTTTTCTACTGCTTCAGTGATTTCAGTAGAGCCATCATTCTAAATAAACCTTCCCCAGAAATTTTGTTTACTTTTTTGTTTTTGTTTCTGTCTGGTAAGGAAATTGAACCCAAGCTGGTTATTTAGAGATAAGTCTCCGATTTGTCTGCCTGGGCTGGCTTCAAATCTGGATCCTCAGATCTCAATTTCCTTAGGTAGTTATAATTGTAGGCTTAAGCCACTCTAGCTCTGGCCTCTTAACCTTCTGTTTTATCTAGTAGCTGCTAATTTCCTCTTACCTCATTTCTGGGGCTTGAACCCAGGGCCTGGGCATTGCTCTTGAGCTTTTTTGTTCTAGCCTAGGGCCTAGCCACTTGAACCACAGCTCCACTTCCAGATTATTTTTTTGGTGTTTCACTGAAGATGAGTGTCACAGGTGAAAAGCTATTTAAAGAGAACTGTAAAACCAATGTAGTTAAACAATTGTGTCAGAACAGGAGCTCAAAGGATCATACTTTGACGAAAAGGTGCTGGATTCATGGACAAGAGACTCCGACTTTCACCTTCCTTAGATTTAACACAGTAGCAGATACACAGAGACACTAAATAAATGCTGCTTGATACCAGTTCCATTTTGTGTTGCTTATATTAAACCTAACTCACTTTGTGAATGTCAGTTTGGAAGGAAACTATCTTGCAGAAAAGCTTATATGCAAATCTCTAACATCAGACTTGGTTCTCAAACAGAACTTGAGGATGAAGCACAGGCACTTCACAAGCTGGGCCATTTAGAGATGAGGCAGAAGATCTTGCTGGAATACCAACCTGACGCATGTCCATCTCAACCAAATCATCTGGTTCCCATCTGTTTCCTAAGCTAAACCTGCACAGAGATACCCTTTGAAGAAAATCTCTTTGCAATTGAACTATAGACTCAGATTATTTGCCAATTACCATGTAAGAAACAGTGGCCTCATCCTGAAAAATACTGACAAGGATCACCTTAAGTAGATGACCAAAGATACACCCAGGCAATGAGACATCAGAAATTGATATGACATAACTGAGCTTTCTCATTCAGTTATAAAATTAGGCACAAACAAACAAATAAACCAATATATGCCTAGCTGGGTTCCAGTGGCTCACCCATGGAATTCTAGCCAATAAAGAGGCTCAGATCTGATGATGTTGGTCCAAAGCCAGCCCAGAGAGAAAAGTCTATGACATTCATATCTCCAGTGAACACCAGAAAACTAGAAGTGGGTGCTGTAGCTCCAAGTGGTAGAGTGATAGCCTAGAACTAGCTCAAGGAGAGCACCCAGGCCCTGAGTTCAAGCCCCAGGACCAGCCAAAATAAAAAAAAAAACACCCACCCAAGTCACTGGGAGGCTTCCCACAGGATCAGTAGCTGCCCTTTTCAAAAGTGTCAAGCTCATACTAAAGAAAAGACAGTGGAAATGTCACAGACTGGAGGAGGCAGAGGAAGTCTGACAGATCAAGGGAAAGCAGGATCTTGGATGGATCCTGAGTGGGAGAGCCAGTTCTGAGGCTTGAACTCAAGAACTGGGCACTGGCTCTTCACTGTTTCGCTCAAGGCTGGCACTCTACCACTTGAGCCACCGCTTTACTTCAGGCTTTTTGATGGTTTGTTGGAGAGAAGAGACTCACAGTCTTTCCTGCCCAAGCTAGCTTTGAAACTTAATCCTAAAATCTCAGCCTGTTGATGAGTTAGGATTACAAGCATGACCCAACAGCGCCAGCTATATTTTCTGTTTTATCGTGTAATAAAAATAAAAAGATTGTTTTCAAAATACATACTTGGGAGGGAACAAGCTCTGCTTGTACTGTTGACTCTAGTCGTTTTTGTTTTATGCTACAGCTGCAGGGCAGGCCACATGGGCAGGGTGTGGTTCAGGCACAGGCTCAGCCTGCCTAGAACAAGGAGGTACAAATGAGGTGTACGTAGTTCTGACAATAGCTAGTGGTCTTGTTTGGCCTTCTAGTGTAGAGAGCAGAAGGAAATAAAATGAGGAAATAATAGTTGAGGGAACAGTATGTAATCTCATTATGCAATGACAAGATATTTGTTCTTAACCTGTCAAGCAAAAGAGAAAAGGTACATGTTTCTCATCAAGGATTGATACCACCTCAGTGGTCACTTCTCAGTCCTCTTTACAAACAAATCCTAATTTTGTCTCATCATCCATTCTGTTGGTTTCTGTGTTTACATGGGATGTCTGGTGCTGCAACAGCCAACTTGGGATGATGAACTTTAGCATGTGGAGAATATACCCAGTATGGTCAATTCAAAAGATGGTAGGAATATAAATATAAGAAGACAGGCTGGGTGCCAGTGGCTCAGGCCTGTAATCCTAGCTACTCAGGAGGCTGAGATCTGAGGATCATAGTTCAAAGCCAGCCCGGGCAGGAAAACCTGTGAAACTCTTATCTCCAATAAACCATCAGAAAATCAGAAGTGGCCCTGTGGCTAAAGTGGTAGAGTGCTAGCCTTGAGCTGAGTTGCTCAGGGAAAAAGCCCAGACCCAGAGTTCAGTCCCCATGGCTGACAAAACAAAAGACAAAAAAGGAAGACAGTACTGAGCCACTGAATTAATGAATTCTACCATCTCCCTTGTGCTATGGTTATTTATTATTTTTTTTATTTTTTTTTCCAGGGCTGAGGACTGAACCCAGGGCCTTGCACACGCGCCGGGCGGGCACCCTTACCCTGGGCTAAACCCCCTGCCCCACCATGGTTATTATTATGTGAAATAATAAATCTTCCTGTCACTGAAATGAGTTGGGCCTTCTATAATTACACCTAAAAGCAACGAAAATTATGCTTGAGTCCTAAGGGAAAATAAAAGGCATCTAGAAGAAATACAAGAAGAAAAATATAGGTGAAAAATAAAAATAAAGTCTAAAATGCATTAGGTGCGTAGGGCTCTGAAAAATCTTCCAGGCCTGAAGAAACTCACGTGGAGTTTCAGAAGCCAGCTCCAATTTACATTTAACCATCTAAGTCTAGTTGCTATGAAGTTCTTTTAGGCAGTGATCCCTGAGAAGAGGAAGAAAAATGAAAGGGAAATAAAATTGAACAACTGCTAACATCACATTATCTGACCTTTTCCGCTTGATCCCTTAAATATGTATTTTAATGTTTTCGTTTCTTTCATGCATGTGTTTCTAACGCATTTATAAGATTATTTCTTTGTTGCTTTGTATGTCCCTCCCCCACAGTGTAACCCCCGCTTTCACTATATTTGATGTCAGTATAACATGTGGAGGAGATGGGGACAAACAAGTCGTTTAAGGATTCAGGTGGACCTGTTGCAACAATGAGAAGTACAAAATGTCATGTCAAAACCAGCTTTACAATGTCGGTGTGTGGGGGGGAGGGGGGTATGATTGGGTGGGGGGGAGGGGGGAGGCTGGGAAGGGAGGTGAAGGAAAAACAAAGAAAAAAAAAACAATTAGCAATAAAAAAAAAAATTGAACAACTGCCAGTGGAGAAACCAGCTGTACATGATCAATTTCTTTCCATGGAATCTCTATTTGTCTGAAGAGAATTTCTTCATCAGTTCCCTGGCCCCAAGTCTGAGACAGGTATATGTGGAGGAGACAGGACAGGGCAGCCTAGAGATGGACAGTGACTCATCTGGAATGGAAGAAAGAGCTAGCATGTGGCAGAGATTGAGCCCAAAGCTAAGCCTGACTCTGGATCCAGAACCTTCCCAATGCACTGTCGTGCCAGAAATGAAAGCCAAGCTTCAAAGCCACCAAGAGCTGCTTCTAAGCCATTCTGAAAAGTGCCCACATTCACCCAGGCATCCCACCAGAGACCCCAGGTATAGTCCAGCAGAGCACTTGAAAGCAGAAACCCAAGAAGCAAAGCAGGTGGCCTGCATCCAAATTCAAGAAATGTAACTCACTCAATTGTCACTGTGGCCAGGCCTGAGATTTCCAGTCAGTCCACTACACTCTAGCCTGAGGACAGTACCTATTAGGATGAGACCATATAAGACACGGATGAAGGCCCTGTCTGACTGCCACTGCCATTAAGAACAGCGTTATAGATAGGTGCCCATGGCACATGCTTGTAATCCTAATCAGGATGCTGAGATCTGAGGACCATGCTTTGAAGCCAGCCTAGGCAGAAAGGTCAGTGAGGCTCCTTATCTCCAATAAAGCAACAAAAAAGCCAGAAGTGGAGCTGTGACTCAAGTAGCAGAGTGCTAACCTTGAGCAAAAAGCTGAGGGACAATTCTAGGATGGTGGTGTGGGGAAAGACTATTACCACAAGCCCCTTTAGGACAGGTATTCTCACTTATGCCCATTTCCTTCAGAGTATTGCATAGCCCTCACCTTACTGACTTGCCTCTCCCTGTTTCAACACAGGATATTCACTTGGCCAGTCTATCTTGCAGCATCCCGAGCAAAGCAGCTTTTTCTCTGGGGTTTAACCAAGGAGCCAATACTGTCTGTGATTGGTTAACTGTGCACAGTCCAGAATCAAGGATACCTGGGGTCCATCTGGCTTGGCCATCTACTGTTGTAGCTTACAGCGTATTGTTCAACACTTCTGTTTTCTTATAATAGTTCTTGCTCATGGGTTCTAATGGTTACAATAAAATAACTAATAGGGTTACTTGTGTACACACACACACACACACACACCACTGCAACAGTACTACAAAGGAAACAAGGCAACTCAACAGGGAGCTTCAGGACTCAAACATCTACCACATCCTAAGTATTTCCTGTTTCTTCTTAAGTAATTATTAATATTATTCCTATTTTGGTGCCAATACTGGAGAGTGAACTCAGAGCTGGGACACTGAGCCCCACTCAACTGGGGACTGAACTATCCCTAAGCTTTTTTTTTTGTTTTTTGTTTTGGGTCCAGTCATAGGGCCTAAACTCTGGGCCTGAGCAATGTCCCTTAGCTCTTCAGATCAAGGCTAGCACTCTACCACTTGAGCCACAGCACCATTTCCGGCTTATTTCTTTTTTTTACTTATGCGATGCTGAGGAATGGAACCAGGGCCTCATGCATGCAAGACAAGCGCACTACCACTGAGCCACCTTCCTAGCCCCTCCTTAAGCTTTTTCTGCTCGAGGCTAGTGCTATACCATTTGAGCCATACCTCCAGGTCTGGCTTTGTGCAGGTTAATTGGAGATAAAAAACCTCACAGACTTTTCTTTCCAGGCTGGCTTCAAACCAGGACCCTCAGATCTCAGTCTCCTGTATTGCTAGGATTACAGTTGTGAGCCACCCACACCTGGCTGAAATCTTTTTTTTTAACTTGCATGTTTTTTATAACTATTAGATATGGAGATTAGTAATCTCTGCTGCTCTCTTTTGTTCTTAGCTGTATTTTCTTTTTCTTAGCTTCTTCCTTAAATGATTCTTTATTTTATTTATTTATTTATTTTTATTTATTTATTTTTTGGTCAGGGGTCCTGAACTCTGGGCTTGGGCACTATCCCTCAGCTCTTCAGCTCAAGGCAAGTGCTGTACTGCTTGAGTCACAGTGCCACTTCTGGTTTTCTAGTGGTTTATTGGAGATGAGAGTATCATGGACTTTCCTGCCCGGGCTGGCTTTGAACCACGATCCTCAGATCTCAGCCTCCTGAGTAGCTAGGATTACAGGTGTGAGCCACAGGCACCCAGCCCTTAAACAATTCTTGTAGGAACTTCATTCATTAAGAATAGGGCCAAACTATGCAAGGCAGGATTGAACTGGAACAACTAGTTATGAGGAAAGAACTAGGCTTATTTACCCCCTAGCTGTTCCTTCTACTGTAATTACTAGATTTGAAAAAGCAAAACACCTGGCCCCCAAACTAGGAACTGCCCGTTGCTTTAGGTCAAGAAATTGTTACAGGAGTACTTACGGTTTTAATTGTTTGGGGAATGTTTGTGACTTAAGAGCTTGCAAAATAAAATAACTGCGAAGTTCTTCTGTACACCACCTTGCTTGAATCTGCTCTAAAAGAATGCATTTTTTTTACCTTTATAAACCCTGAGCTATTTGAGTTTGGGACTGCTCATTCCCTAGATGAGTTAACCCTGGCTGGTCAATTGAATAAACTATCTTTTAAGATACTGGTCAGCGTCTGTGACTTTGTCCAGGGGGTCAGTCCACTTCATCTGGATGCCCCAGTGAGATCCTATTCTCGCCTGAACAGGATGACTCCTGTCATGACCTGACTCCTGTGTCAGGGGACAGGCCACATGGCCGCACTTAGTGGAAGGCCTTGAGAGACATTCCTCAGTCCCAGGTGCCCTTGCTCTGTGAAACCCCTGAAATGAACTCTGGAGTTTGTTCTACCAGTAAATTTCTGCCTGTCATCATCATGTAAAAACATAAATGAGTTGTTTTAAACTCCCAAGAAAAGTCATCAAGTTTTGGTGTTAGCAAAAACTTGAAAATTAACTAAAGTTCTTCTTCAAAATAATGCAATAATCCTTTACATTTTTGAGAAGTCAGATAATTTGATTACAATGTGAACAGCTTAATGCACTAAAACACCAGATCTTTGGTTTTCTGTAATATCCAAGTTACTATTCACTGGCAGAAATTTCTTCTGTTGTCTGGCCTCAGTCCCTCCTGCTCTTAGAAATTTACTTTCTCCCCTGAACCCCCTTTTCCCTGGGAAAAGAATAGCCATGGGTACAAAACTGTGAAATCAGAAAACAAAACACAATTATTGATAAAGGGAAAAAACCTCCTGGTAAAGAAAAACCCCAGACAAAGGCTGACCAGTAGTCAACTTTTGTCCTTTCCCCATCCTTGATAAAAAAGCAAAAGAACATCGCACCCTTACTCAATTTTACCAAACTGGCAGCTTTGCAAAAGCCTATTGACAACCGAGGCTTATCACCAGCTGCATTAAAGAGCAGTTAGGAGCTTATAATAAAAATAATTTCTAAAGTAGTGTCAATAGCTTTGATAGTATTGATCATGCTGACCAAGTCAAGATTATGTTTTGCCTATGCTTCTGTGAGTCAAGGCTATGTTTCTGCCAAGTTTTGCTTCTATAACCTTGCTTGCTTGCCTTGGTAACAAGGCCTTAAGCCCACCAATTGAAGACCACCGCTGAGTGGTCCCACTATGAGTGACCTATTACAAATGATTACATATGATATTACCATAAAGAACAAATTAATTTAAAGGTCATATAACTGTAACCAATGAAAAATATGCCAAACCTGCCTTGCATGGCTTGTATATATAACTCTATCTAATCTACCCCTATAAAAACACATCCTACCCTGAGCTCAAGGCTGTTCCTACTTTCCCAGTGGAAGGAAGTGGTCCCATGTGGTAGTAATAAAGTTCCTAGCTCGGCAGAGAGTGTGCGGGCAGCCGAGATGCCACAGCCGCCCAGGGTCTCCCAGCCCCCAGGCCCTCGCAACCCCCCGGGCCCCCGCAGGCCCCCGGGCACCGCCCCAACCCCGGAGCCCATGCGGCCCGCTGGGATGCTGCTCCGGCCCAGGCGGCCGCCACCGCTGGTGCTGCCCTCGCCGACAGATCCCATGGGCGAGATGCTGCCGCCAGCTGAGGACGCACCAGGGACCCCACCGCGGGCGGTGGCGCTAGCCCTGAGGCAGGTGCTGCGCACTCCCGCAAAATGTCCTCGCTGCTACAAGTTCCTCAAGAACAAGGTGCCCAAGGCCACTGGCCAAGCGCCCGGGCCCTTGGACGCACAGATCCACGAGCTCATGGGGCTGCTGGGCGACGATGGGCCGGACGAGCGCGCCCGCCGCCGCCCCGCGGGGCCGGGGTGCCCACAGCATGGCCGCCACCCCGCCCCCTCCGCGCCCGCACCAGCCCTAGATGAGCCAGGTAGGCAGGCGGCCGCGGGAGAGGGAAAGGGTCGGCAGGGCAAGGGGGGGGCGTGGGGGGGGGAGGGCGATTGGGGCTGGAGGCTGGAAGGGGCGGCCGGGGCCGGAGGGTCAGAGGCCGGAGGGTGGGCTGCAGCACTGACCCTGCGCTCCCTCCCGCAGCTGCCGCATCGCCCTGGGCCCCTGCCAACCTCTTGCCATCGGCCGCCACACCATCGCTGAATGCTGCCCTGCTGCAGACGCTGACGCACCTGGGCAACATCGTGGGCATGCTGGGCCTGCTGCGAGACCAGCTGCTGACCCGGAACCAGCACGTGGAGCAGCTGCCTGGCTCCTTCGACCAGACCTTGTCCCTGGCCCTGGGCTTCATCCTGGGCAGCGTGGCCACCCTGTGCGGCATCCTGGGCAAGCTGAGCTAGCCACCCCGCCACCCCCCCACCCCCAGCATTCAAGAAAGCCTTTTTGATAAAAAAATAATAATAATAAAGTTCCTAGCACTTTTATCTGGGTTTCGTGAAGTCTCTTTTGGATCCAGGATATAATAGATGTAGGCCCAAGTGAGATCCAGGACCCTGGGCCTTGAGTTCAGGGACTTTGGACTGGTGTCAGAAGAGCCACTCCCTAGGGGACAGCTGTGGAGAGAAGTTCCTAGCAGGAACTTAGAACTCAAAAGCCTCTAGAGGTAAGTTGAAAAGCCTGGCCAGGTATAGTGGAAGGGGCAGAAGGGGAGGTGGGATGCAGCAGAACTCCCAGCCACGGAGGAGTTTGGGATGCGCCTCTCCCCAGTGGAGGCAGATTAGGGTTCTTAACCTGGAGTCTGGCCTCACTTGGGTTCTTATTTGTTCTGTCTGTCTGTTGGAGGTGCCTTCTGCTGCTGTTTGCTTATGCCTGTCTGACCATTTGGTTTGTGTGGCCACCTATCTGTGTCTGTTTTAGTTGACATTTCTGTCTAAATGTCTGAGAACCACAAGCATGGAGAAAGGGATGAGATGGAGAATCTCCTGTTAAACCTATGTCTACAACCCTAACCCCAGATGTTGGAGAAACCTTGGGATGAGGTGGAGAATCTCCTGTCAAACTTAGTTCTCCACTCTGGTGCTGATAAAATTCCAAGGGGAAAGCTTATTTGGCCCAAGCAGGAAAAGTAAGAAACAACTTCTCTTTAAGCTAATTCTGAGATCACTGATATCTTGCTTTTTGTAGAAATGCACCAAACTTCTTTATCCATCACTTTTGGAAATGCTTTTAGAACCCTTTTCTTATTTTCAGGAAAAAGCCAGGGCATATGAGTACTGTTACCCAAGGTCATCTCTGCACTCTCTGCCAGGTAGATTGGCCCTCCCTTAATGTAAAATGGCTGCAGGAGAGCTCCTCTAAACTAACACCTCTCTTCTAGGTTCAGAGAGTTATTTTGGGGCTCTCAGTCACCGAAGTCAGGTACCCTAAACGCCAGAGCTCACCATTCTCTGAAAAAAAAAACCCAGACAATTATTCAAGTTATTAGAATCTGTTATTTTTGTTCATTTGGACATCTCTGGGGGAATAAAAGTTCCAGCTCTGTCTGGGCCTGGTCATAGACCTGCTCTGTTTTGTCTGTGTTGCAGCAGTCAGGACGTGGGCATGGGAGGTTGCAAGACCTTACAAGCTTCAGGCTGCATTTTCCTGCAGAGGCAGCCGGAGGTGAGGGCATAGACAGTTTGAGCCTCGTTTGGACATTTGGCTTGTCCGAACAGTTAAAAAATTGTAAAATGCTCTTGTCTAAAAAGAAAATTGGATAAAAGATAGGCTAGTTCAGTTTCAGGTGACTCCCACCTAGCCTTCCTCCAGCTGAAGGTATTCACAAGGCCAATTGGTAAAATGCATTGCTAAACAAGCAAGCCCTGGGTAAATGAAGCTCAGCAAAGGCACTTTGTTTTACAAATCTTAAATCTTTAGATCAAGATTCTGGACTGATTTTCATTTTTGTGCACTTTAAGTTTTGTATGAGTATGTTGGAACATGTTCAAGATGAAAATCAGCATGCTGTAAAAAAAAGAGTTTAAACTGTAAGGAATGTCATCAGATTTGTATGCCAAATATCTTAAAGGATTATTGTATTGTTTTAAACAGGAAGTTTAGTTAAACTTTCTAAGAATTCTTTAATTTACAAATCAAAATCTGTATTTTAAAATTCGGTATTTTAAAATGCAAAGGTTGTTTACACTGTAATCAAGTTATCTGACTCAACAAAAAGGCATTGGCTGTTTGGGATTTAGTTCCCTCTGCTAAAACTTGGGGATACTATTAGAAATTTAAATATAAAGGTTTATTTAACACTGTCAAAGATTTTACCTGTTCTGTCTAAAACTTTACCTGTTCTGTCTGAAACTATTTCATTCAAGAATCAAGAAAAAAAAAGGGAAAAACTTAGACTCTAATAGAAGAACTGTCTTTTGAGGTGAGGGATGTAGAGGCAGACGTGCAGCTCAGCCAGTCATGCAGGTTGGGACAGACCCTGGGGGGAGTCCACGCATGGTAGAAGAGGGCAAGCTGGCACAAAGGTAGTTCAACTAACCCTGAAGAGTTGGGTGCATGCACATTCCTTAGGAGGGGCTGTATGACCAATCTTTGTCCTGTCCCTTTCTCTTGCAGACAGACACAGGAAACATAATGGTAAAAATGAGTGATGTCATGATCTGATTGGTATTCCTAAAACTGCCACTTGGATGTATTAACTTTGAAAAAGCCTTAAAAATATGGTTAGAAAATTTATTAGTATATGATTTGCTTTCATTGATACTCTGCAATTGGATATGTTTTTTTAAAAGGCATATAGATGGGCTGGGAAGGTGGGTCAGTGGTAAAGCACTTGCCTTGCATGCATGAGGCCCGGGCTCAGTTCTTTAGCACCACATAAGCAGAAAAGAAACAACCAGAAGAGGCACTGTGGCTCAAGTGGTACAGCTCTAGCCTTGAGCTGAAGACCTGAGGGACACCACCTAGGCCCAGAGTTCAGGCCCACAACCAGACACCCCCCACCAAAAAAATAAAAAAGCATATAGGTGTTAAGTCTAGCTTCTTGGTACAGTACTGGTGATTAATTCTTGCATTAACAAAAAATGGTCATTTGAGTTCAAAAGTTTTTAATGTATATCTGTTTTAAAATGAGTAGCCAAGAGGAAATAGTGGTACATATCCTCAAGATTTCAAAGGAGTTTTCAAAATACAAATGAAAACTAAAGTATAAAATGTTAAAGCAGAGATTAATAAAAGGCTTAAATTAGGATTGGTAAGACTTTAGCCCACTTATTTCTTGGGCAGTTGTTTCTTCAAGGTTTGTTGTTGGGTGATTTAACTTTTGAGTTCCAGGTATATTTTAGATATGAGACCCTTGTCCGTTGTATGGCTAGTGAAGATCTTCTCCCAATCCGTGGGCTTTCTGTTGATCTTGCTAGCTATGTACTTTGCCATGCAGAAGCTCTGCAATTTCATGCAATCCCATTTGTCCAACCTTTCTTTGATTTGTTGTATTTCTAGGTCTCTGTTAGGAAAATTTTGGAGACCTGGGTTTCTCTTATTCCATCCTGTAATGTTTTCAGAGTGTCTGCTTTGACTCTGTGGTCTTTGATCCATTTGGAGCTGATTCTGATGCAGGGTGATATATAAAGATCTAGCTTTAGTTTTCTATAAGTAGTTAACCAATTTTGCCAGCACCATTTACTGAAGAGGCTGTCTTTCATTCTATTTTTTTAGCCCTCTTATCGAAGATTACAAAGTTATAGGTATGTGGGTTCATTTCTTGGTTTTCAATTCTATTCCATGGGTCCTGAGATCTGTTCTTGAGCCAGTACCAAGCTGTTTTGATTTCTACAGCTTTGTAGTAGAGTTTGAAATTTGGTATTGATATTCCTCTAGCAGTGTTCTTTGTGTTAAGGATCGCTTTTGCTATTCATGGTCTTTTATTTTTCCATATGAATTTTTGGATTGCCTCTTTTATTTTCCTGAAGAATGAGGTTGGAATATTGATAGGTATCGCATTGAATTTTTAGATAGCCTTGGGAAGTATTGCGATTTTCATGATGTTGATCATTCCAATCTAGGAGCATGGGAGGTTTTTCCATTTTCTAATTTCTGTTTTGATTCCTTTTTCAAGTTTTTAAAGTGGGTTCCTCATAGACTCCACATAGACCTCCCCTGTGACCCAGCAATCCCACTTTTGGTCATTTAGTGGAATTATCACAAGCAAAGCCGTACTAAAGCTACCAGCACAACTATGTTTATTGCAGCATTATTTACCACAGCTAAGATATGGAACCAACCCAGATGATCCTCAGTAAATGAATGGATCAAGAAAATGTGGTATATATGCATAATGGAATTCTATGCCGCTATCAGAAAGAATAACATTGTCCCATTTGTTAGGAAATGGAAAGACTTGGGAAAAAAATATATTAAATGAAGTAAGCCAGGCCTAAAGAAACATAGGTCCCATGGTTTCCCTTATTTTCAATAACTAGTACATGTCTGAGACAATCAGAAACAGTCAGATACGTTGATGTAAGGTTAAATGAACCCCAAGATAAGGACTCGAATAGTTTTTCTTTCTTGCTATTGTTTATAACATATTTATAAGATGATTTGTTTGTTGCTTTGTATGTCCCTCCCCCATGGCGGGGGCGGAGGGGTTGGAGGATGGGGAGGGTGGGAAGATATTGTAAGGGGAAAGAAAGGAGGAGGCAACAAATGTACTCATCACCTTGCCCATGTAATTGAAACCTCTACATATGGTATTTTCACAATAACAACAAAAAAAAAATTCTTTGAACTTAAAAAGAAATTAGGATTGGATGGGCTGGGAATGTGGCTGGGCTGCGAAAGTGGCTTAGTGGTAGAGTGCTTGCCTAGCATGCATCAAATCCTGAGTTCAATTCCTCACTACCAGGTATTCAGAAAAAGCAGGAAGCAGTGCTAGCCTTGACCAAAAGAAGCTCAAGGACAATGCGTATGCCATGAGTTAAATCCCAAGGACTGGCAAAAAAATGGAGATGAATTCCTGGTTATAAAGTTTGAAAGTTAAATTGTTAATATTTTTCTCAAAGTGCAAAAAGGAAAAATTAGGATTACCAAAATAATTGCTTAATTGCTATTTCAGTTTGCTCTTATAGTTTTTTTTTTTTGTAACAGTTCCAGCAGGCCCACACAAAGGAGTAAGGATTCTTACAAGTTTGTCAGATATAACTTTCGGCCCTTAATAAGTTCGAGGTAGACCATGCTTTAAAAAACGATTTCTAAAGACCATCTTTGTTTCTTTTAATTGGAGTAAACATGGCCTTTTGTTTAGACTTGTTGATCTGAGAACTGTGGTTCAAATCCAGCCTGGGCAGAGAAAGGTCCCTGTGAGATTATCTCTAATTGGTCAACAGAAGAGTTGTTTGGGGGCTCAAATTGGCAGAGTGCTAGCCTTGAACTCAGGGCCTGAGCGCTATCGCTCATCTCTCCAGCTGAAGTCCAGTGATTAAGGAAAATGCCAAGGTGTGTGTATCCCAGCATGGAGAAAGACACTCCTGGGACCCTGGCAATGATGAAACATCCAGAGGCAGTTACAAGCCACTGCTCAGATGGCAGAGATGGTATCAGATCCTGTTTGGCCTTTCAAAAATTGAAGGACTGGGAAGGTGGCTCAGTGGTAGAGCGTTTGCCTTGCATGCATGAGGCCCTGGGTTCGATTCCTCAGCACCACATAAGAAAAAAGAAAAAAGAGGGAAGTGGCACTGTGGCTCAAATGGTAGAGCACCAGCCTTGAGCTGAAGAGCTGAGGGACAGCACCCAGGCCCAGAGTTCAGGCCCCACGACTGGACCCCCCCCAAAGAAATTGATCAGAGCCAGGAAGTCATGAGAAAGTAAATTGTAATCATGCCTTTCTAAATGTTTGTCTGCTTCATAATTGGGCAAGAATGTGCCAGTCATCTAAGTGGGTTGTAAAATGTGTGGGATAGTTTAAATTCCCAAATTAGGGCTTTGAGCAGATACAGGGCATAACTGTTGGAGACTTCTTAAATTACAGGAGGGGTTCATTTTACCTAACATCATCTTATCTGATCTTTTCAGCTTGTCTCAGACATATACTAGTTATTGCAAATAAGGGAAACCATGGTGAAGAGCTACAGTAACTCCATTTTAAGATCAAACCTCCTGAGCTGTGCTGCCCTCAGAGTAACCACCAAAGAGAAAGTTCTCAGACAAACCCCAGGTTGCCACCAACCCTGCCCATCCTTAAGGAAAAGAACAGTTCCCTAAGTATTCCATCAGAAAAAGGCAAGTGTGGTCAGGGTGGACTTAAACCCCCTGAACTTGTGGACTTGCTTTTGTGGAAACCCCCTAAACTTGTTTGTTCGATACTATAAAAGCTGTTCTAATTTTGTGCTCGGGGCCTCTTAGCATCACCGGTTACCAAGTGTGCAGAGGACCAAGCTCGAGCTTTCAATAAACGACTCTTTGCTGTTTGCAAAGAGCCTGGTGGTCTGTGAGGGGCACCCGAAATCGGGTACTTCAATGGGATCTATGTTTCTTTGGCCCAGCTTACTTCACTAGATAAGGACACAAGTAGTTTTTTCTTTCTTGCTATTGTTTCTAACATATTTATAAGGTGATAGTTTTGTTGCATTTATGTCTCTTCCCCCACAGTATAAGCCCTGTTTTCACTGTATTTGATGTTGGTATATTTTGGGGAGGGGAAAGGAAAAAAAACAAATTGTTTAACTAGGGATACAGGTGGACCTATTGCAACAATGAGATGTGCAAAATCCTATGTTGAAAAGCAAACTTTACAACTTTGGCACCGGGGGTGAGGGTATAGTGGTGGAGATGGGAGTGAAGGGATGGTAGGGGAAAACCAAAGGAGGAGGCAACAATGCTTGATAAGAAATGTACTCATTACCTTGCTCGTGTAATTGTAGCCCCTCTGTATTGCATTTTCACAATAAAAATTATTTATATATATATGTATGTATATATATATATATGTATGTATATATATATGTATGTGTATATATATATATATATATATATATACATATATAAATTAAAAAATTGCAGAAGGTAACAGCCCAGGGAAAAATTCAGATCTCTTACAGAAAAAACTTCAATGACTTAATGTACATAAGAAAAAAAGTGGGGAATGAGATAAGGAGGTCAGATCTGACTGGTGCCATATTGGCCACATGGTGGATGATAGGGTCTCGTATCTTGTCTTCATGCCGGGGGAAGGAAAATGCCTCCATCATCATCTGACTCCCAGGTGATGGATATTCCAAGATCCCTGGAGGCAGGGGTGAGCACTTGGCTGATAGAAATTACCAGTCCCAGGCACTGGACTGGCAGATTTAGTAACCTGTGGACCTGTCCCCTGCTGAGACCCTATTTAGGCCCAGCCCAGCCACCATTATGTCATGCCACATGTGTCACTGTGGTCATGTCTTGTCTTCTGACTCATCTCCAGTCATCATGGCATCACAATTCAACTCTCCATTGGAGTTGAATTGGTTTGTTGGTATTTTTGTTCTTTCTTTCCTCTCTAGACTGTTTCCTAACCGTGTTTTGTGTGTTTGGGGGCTTCAGGCCTTTGTAAAAATGGGTGGCCAGCAGCCTGCTAACTGTGTAATAAAGACTCCAATATTCCATCTACCTAAATGTGGCTTCTAGGATGCTTTACATCCGGCGTAGTTACCTATTTTCTAACAAAGATAAAGTGAAATATTTTGAGTGTCCACAATTATTTTGGGAAATTTTCCTAGAATTAATAGACTAAGTGCTGGTGTTTTAGTCATAAAATAGAATGAGGTAATTTGATATGGTAGGAATGGGGCGTAGACTAACACTTACCATGTATGCAATGTTATACTAGTAATTCCAACTCTGAAGACTTCAATATCATCATCTGATAATTAAAAATAAAAGTAGTTCTAATTTATTTAATTATTTTGAGGATTAAATTAGATAACCTAAAGTACTTGGAAAAACAATCAACATTTGCTACTTTCTACCTGTTATTTTATCATGTGATGAATTCTAACATTTTTCATGTGATATTTATATTGTGTCTATTTAGGATATACAATGTGATGTATTGATATTCATTGCTTTGTTCACTTTCCTGTCATTATGAGGAAAAAACCTGCAAAGAAAATTTCTGAAGAGGAAACTATTATATTTTCTCATGGTTTAAGAGAATGCAGTTTAAGATCAGATGTCTCCATTGTTTTTAATTGTATTTAATTAAATAGTGGTACGAAGGAATTTCCATTCAACAAATCAGTTTATAAGTACAAGAGATGTTTACATTACATTCCCACATCCTTCCAAAGCTCACCCCATTTTCATTTTTTCTAGATTCATACTATCCGCATTGAATATTATGCCTTCACCCTCTTCCTCTATAACTCTCTTTATTCCTTCCCTTTGACTTCCCTTCACAACTTCCAAGTGATAGTTTCCTGGTATTCATTTTTTTAGATTAAAAGTTCAATTTTATAAGAAATTACACTTCTTAAATACTCCTCTGAAAAGAGAATGCTTTGGTTAATTCTGTTGTGAAAAGTTGTGTAATACTTTTGCCTAAAGGTCTAGCTTCCAAATAAGCGACAGAACATGGTTCCTTTGTGTGTCTGGTTCTGGTTTACTTTACTTAACATATTTTTAGATCTATCCATTTCTTTGCAAATGATGTAACAGTCTTCATATTGGATGGGTGCCATCCAATTGTGGATATGTGCCACACTTCTCTAACCATGCCTCTGCCAAAGGATATCTTGTCTGTTTCCATAACTTTGCTAAGGGGAATAATGCAACAGTGAACATGATTGTGAAAGTGATTGTACTGTAAATTTTTGTGAAAATAATGTAGAGAGGGGTTACAATTACATGGACAAGATAATGAGTACTTTTCTTATCAAGCATTGTTGCCTTCTCCTTTGTTTATCCTTCCCATCACTTCCCAGCCACCCCCTGCCCCGCAACCCCAACCGATTCTCCCCAACCACCCACCAAAGTTGTAAAGTTCATTTTCTACATGACAACTTGTTCTTCTCATTGTTGCAACGGGTCCACCAGTATTCTTATTTAAACGACTTGTTTTTCCACTTCCTCTCCACAAATTATCCAACATCAAATACAGTGAAAGCAGGGGTTATACTGTGGGGGAGGGACATAGAAAGCAACAAAGAAATAATCTTATAAATACTTTAGATACAAATGCATGAAAGAAAAAAACATTTAAATACGTATCTTAGGGTTCATTTTCCTAACATTACATTATCTGATCTTTTCTTCTTGACTCATATATATACTAGCTATTGCAAATAAGGGAAACCATGGGACCTATGTTTCTTTGGGCTTGGCTTACTTCACTTAATATAATTTTTTCCTAGCCTTTCCATTTCCTCACAAATGGGGAAATTTCATTCTTTCTGATGGAGGCATAGAATTCCATTGATTATATATACCATATTTTCTTGATCCATTCATCTACTGAGGATCATCTGGGTTGGTTCCATATCTTAGCTGTGGTAAATAATGCTGCAATAAACATAGTTGTGCTGTTGGCTTTAGTGTGGTCTTGTTCGTAAACATTTGGGTAAATGCCCAAAAGTGGGATTGCTGTGTCAGGGGAGCTCTATGTGGAGTCTTTTGAGGAACCTCCATACTGCTTTCCAAAGTGGTTGAACAAGTTTACATTCCCACCAACAATGCAGTAAGGTCCCTTCTGTCCACATCCCCTCTAGCATCTGTTGTTATTAGAGTTCTTGATTTTTGCCATTCTAACTGGAGTGAGGTGGTACCTCAATGTTGTTTTGATTTGCATTTCTTTTATGGCTAGGGAGGTTGAGCATTTCTTCCTGTGTCTATTGGCCATCCTTCTTTCTTCTTCAGAGAAGTTTCTCTTTAAGTCATTTGCCCAGTTATTTATTGGGCAGTTGTTTCTTTGAGGATTTGTTGTTGGGGGATGTAATTTTTTGAGTTGCAAGCATATTTTAGATATGAAACCCTTTTCCGTTGTATGGCTAGTGAAGATCTTCTCCCAATCTGTGGGCTTTCTATTGATCTTGCTAGCTATGTCCTTTGCCATGCAGAAGCTCTGCAACTTCCTGAAATCCCATTTGTCCAACCTTTCTTAGTTTGTTGTGTTTCCGGGTCTCTATCAAGAAAACTTGGCCTGTGCAAAGGAGACCTAGGGTTTCTCCTATTCCATCCTGTAATGTTTTCAGAGTGTCTGCTTTTACTCCGAGAGCTCACACCAATACTCCTCCAACATTTCAGTGGAATTGAAAGAGAAAGTTCACTACCGAACACATTCTATGAAGCCATCATCACCCTCATCCCAAAACAAGGCAGAGACTCATCAAAAAAGAGAACCATAGACCCGTTTCTTTGATGAACATTGATGAAAATTTCTCAACAAAATTTTGGCCAATCGACTTCAGCAATTCATCCAAAAAATCATACACCATGATCAAACAGGATTCATTTCAGGGATGCAAAGCTGGTTCAATATACACAAATCAATTAATATTATTCATCACATCAACAGGAGCAAGGATAAGAACCACATGGTTATCTCAAGAGATGCAGAAAAAGCGTTCGACAAGATACAACACCCCTTTATTATGAAGGTTTTGGAAAAATTAGGAATACATGGAACATTCCTCAATACAATAAAGGCTGTATATGACAAACCTACAACCACCATTATACTTAATGGTGAAAAACTAAAGCCATTTCCTTCTAACTCAGCAACAAGACAAGGATGTCCCCTCTCTCTGCTTCTCTTCAATTTAATGTTAGAATGCATAGCTACAGCAATAAGACAAGATGCAGACATAAAGGGGATCCAAATAGGGAAAGAAGAAATAAAACTCGCCCTCTTTGCAGATGACATGATCTTGTATCTAAAGAATCCCATAGACTCCACTCCCATATTACTCAAGCTGATTCAAAAGTTTGGCAAAGTAGCAGGGTATAAAATTAACGCCCCCAAATCAATGGCTTTTCTATATGCCAACAATGAGTAAAGGGGGGCTGAATTAAGAAAGCAACTCCAATTGTAATAGCCCCACAAAAAATCATATACCTAGGAATTAACTTAACCAAAGAAGTGAAGGACCTCTATGATGAAAACTTTAAAAACTTGAAAAAGGAAATCGAACAGAAGTTAGAAAATGGAAAAAACTCCCGTGCTCCTGGATTGGAAAGATTAACATTGTGAAAATGGCAATACTTCCCAAGGCTATCTACAAATTCAATGTGATACCTATCAAAATTCCAACCTTATTCTTCAAGGAAATAGAAGAAACAATCCAAAAATTCATATGGAACAATAAAAGACCCCGAATAGCAAAAACGCTCCTCAATGGAAAGATCACTGCTGGAGGAATATCAATACCAAATTTCAAACTCTATTATAAAGCCATAGTAATCAAAACAGCTTGGTACTGGCACAGGAACAGACCTCAGGACCAATGGAATAGCATTGAAAACCCAGAAATGAACCTACAGACCTATAGCCATCTAATCTTTGATAAGGGAGCTAAAAAAATAGAATGGAAGAAAGACAGCCTCTTCAGTAAATGGTGCTGGCAAAATTGGTTAACTACTTGTAGAATACTAAAGTTAGATCCTTATATATCATCCTGCACCAGAATCAACTCCAAAGGGATCTAACTTTTTGGAAGAATTCATGACTATCTTTCTGGGAGCAATCCTCTAGCCAATTTTCCAGAAAAGCACATCACTCCCTCCATCTCCATCACAACTTTTTGCAACTCCTCAAAAACACAACTACCACCTACAGGTCTCAATAAGCAAAAAACACTGTGCCCATATTCTTTCAATACATTTTGTCATAAGTTTACACAAAATGTAGTGATAACCTTCTATGTACTTTCTTAATGTGGGAATGAGGGACGTGTCAATAGAGTAAAAGTAAGAAAAATGCAATTTAATTAGCTATTGGAATATTTACAATCCTTTTCAGATCTAACTCATAACCTCACTTACTATTATTTTAATCTTTATGTCATTACTTCATCTATCCCCTAAATTATAACAGGTGATTAAAATACAAAGGCAAAAAAGTGTGGTTTGATTTTGACACTCATATCTGAGGATGCACAGTATGGATAAATAAATGGATTAGAATTAATAGCCAATATCAATTTTGTTAAAGTAAAGATGGTTTTTCCCAAACTGATTCTCACAATTCATATTCCAGTCAAAAACAAGTAACATGTGACAATTCCCTTTGTTTTCGTCCAGTCGTGGGCCTGAACTCTGGGCCTGGACTCTGTCCCTCAGCTCTTCAGCTCAAGGATAGCACTGAACCACTTGAGCCACAGCACCACTTATGGCTTTTTTCTTTTTGCCTAGGTGGTGCTGAGGAATCGAACCCAGGGCTTCAAGCATGAAAGGCAAGCCCTCTAACACTGAGCCACCGTCCCAGCCCCTCCTGATTATGGTTTGTTTCCATTTTATTTTATAATCAAGGATGATTTCATAAATTTATTGTAGATACACAAATATGTTTAAATATTTCTATTTGTATGCATTGATATATACATACACACATATATTGTGAAGTTTATAATGATAATTTATACATTCTGTAACTGTACAATTTACTAAATTATTAAAAATATCGACGGATCATGCCTGAAATCCTGGTTACTCGTGAGGCTGAGACCTGATAATCATGGTTTGAAGCCATCCTTGGCAGGAAAGTCCATGAGCCTCTTATCTCCAAACAACTACCAGAAAATCAAAATTGGAACTGCGGCTCAAATTTGTTGAGTGGTAGCCTTGACAGAAAAAGCTCAGGGACATCACCCAGGCTCTTAGTTCAAGAACTACAATCTGCCAAAGAATATCTATTTAATTTACACCTGTGTAAGTAGAGTATTTCCATCACCCAAATGCACATCCATGTTCATTTGCAAGGTAACTCTGTTATGTCTGGAGTACCACATAACATTATCACCTAAGTAGAAAGCATTGCAAGGTGGGTTCACTCTATCTCATTGATTTTTCTCCAGTTAAAAACTCAAATCTTACAATTATTCCAATTATTTAAAATCATAGCTTTTTTCTTTAATACCCATAATATTAGAGTTTGAATTGAGTGACTTGTGTCTCCTAAATGGGTGTTCTTACCACTTTGTCATGCCACCAGCCCTAAATTATCCTGATTAATTTTCAGATAGAATCTGGCTTCCTACTTGTGTGTGATCTTGAGCTCAGTCCACTTTATGTTATTCTTCCTGGAATTTAGGATAACAGGTCTTGGCATTGTGTACAGATCTTTCTGTCCAGTCGGGGCTTTAACCACTATCCTCACAACAGTACACTCCCACATAGTCAGGAGTTTCATAAGCTTATCATAGCTGATTTTTCAAAAAATTTTGCATTTCCTGCAGGTTCTTGAGTATTGAATTAATTTGTGTTTTCTTGGTTTGTTTTGTTTCATTTGAATGTATGTGTTGAGTTGTTCCTCATTTTTCCTTTTGTTTCTTTCACTCAAGTTCTTACCTAAAGTGCTGAGAAACCAATTCTTCTTCTCAATATAGTCAAGGTGAACATTATTTACTCCAAGGCAATTTCAGTAATATTTAAACACCTTCATATCTATGAATGGTATATGAATGCTTAGTGCTGAGAAGAGTCTTTTTATTTTCACAGCAGTCTTTGACATACACAGACAGATCATAAATTATATAAAGATAATAAAACTACAGATGCTTGTCAGGAGGAGAAAAACCTATTATTAATTGTTTGACAGAGGCTTCCCCTCTAGTGAAAGAAATATGCTGCTTGATGCAGGATTTCACACAGTCATATTGCTAGGAAGAACCTTAAACAAGCATCTAACACTGAAGAGTTTAGGGAGATGAATTGACCTCCTGAATAATTGACTTTTGGGTGAAATGAAAGCAGGTTTCCAAAAAGAGAGCAGACTTTAGAGAAACATGATGAGTTGTATGTAAATAGGTGCTTAGCTGATTTTGTTAATTGGTGAACTAATACAGGGAAATAAAGTACAGCAAGGAGAAAAAATAAAGAACTCTGTATTGAAATACTCATTTGTGTGTGTGTGTGTGTGAGAGAGAGAGTGTGTGTGTGTGTGCACACTCGTGCCTGTACAAACACGCACATGTGCTCATGGATGCATTCATCATTCCCGAGGCTTGATAGTGCCTGGGCACTATCCCTAAGCTTCTGTGCCCAAGGATAGTGGTCTACCACTTGAGCTACTGCTACACTTCTGGATTTATGGAGATAATTGCATGTATTTTCATGATTGGACTGGCTTTGAACAGTGGTCTTCAGATCTCAGCCTCCTGAGTAGCTAGCTAAGCTGATTCAGCCTCTGAGTAGCTAGTTAAAATTCTGCCTGTCTTCTATGCTTCACTGCTCTTTTATTCTTTTTCTGAGGTAATCACAAGCCTAAGTCATATATATGTCTAATTTCTTTAAAAATACTGTCACTGCTTGGCACCAGGGGCTCCTATCTGTACTCTTAACTACTTAGGAGATTTGAGAACAGAACCCAGGCCAAATTTTAATGGACTTCCTTCTCAATCTATAGCTGGGTGCATTGGATCATTTCCACCATCCTGCACTATCTAGAGACTAAGATTGGAAGGACTGCGGATCTAGGCCAGCCAAGGTAGGAAACTAGACAAGTTGTTGTGCAACTCTGATGCCATTGATGATGGGAACGCTAAAAGGACAGATCAAGTGCATGTTCTTGTGGAAAGAGAACCCCTATCCTAAAATTAACCACTGATATGATGACAGCCTAGCAAGAACAATACCCCAAATTGAAATCCCCACAATTTCCCACAACCAGAATAAGTATACACATTAACATCCAAAAACATAGTACAATATGTTGTTTGCTTCAATATTATCTTTATCTGATTATCATATGATGTGACAGAATAGTTTCTTCATTAAATTTACAATATATTTAAAAAGACCTAGAAAATTCTTTCTTGCTTATGTTCAAACGAATGGCAAATTGCCTCATTTTTACATATTTGACTACCACTAAAAATTCATCCAATGATTATTATAGTAATATATTCTGGTTTATTACTTTACTATGTAACAGTTTTTAAACTTTTTGCTTCTATGAAGTTTAAGTATTTAAATGTATCATTGAAATATATTCCTTGGGTACTTGGGGCAGATTTTTATAAAGATTTTAAAAAATGGCTTCTAAGAACGCTTAATTGGTATACTATTTGATTTATTTTAATTTCAATTTAATTTTATTGTAATGGTAATGTACAGAAGGGTTACAGTTACTTAAGTAAGTTAATGAGTATATTTCTTATGGAAGGAACATTGTAATCCGCGACATCGATTTTTTTTTTGTATACTCAAAAACAGCTTTTGCTGTTGCTATTGATCAGTGGGTCCTTTTGCTTTCTTTGTTCATGCATTTTTATTATAAAATTGATATACAGAGGGTTTACAGTTACTTCAGTTAACTACAGAGTAAACTTCATTTTGTATTTGAAATTTCAAAATTTGAACCTAATTACTTATTTTCTTTTCTATCGTTAAGGAAATTTTTTTTGAGAGTTGTAGGAGTAGTTAATTTAATTTTGCATGATTTCTACACATGTAATTTATTCAGATACATATATTTTGCTTTAAAAATATTTAATATGTGAATATTTAAAATTATTTTCTTAATTTTTATACGGTTGGTGAATTTAAATAAATTTATTTTCTTAAAGTTCTAAACATATTTTTCCAGGTAACAAATAACTACTGTTTTTTCAAGAGGCACACTTTATTAAGAAAGGATTCATTACCTGGTCACTTTATTGTAAATATTTGAACTTGAATATAAAAAAAAGTTTGAACTGGGCATGGCGATTTGTGGCTTCCATTTTCTAGCTATGGTAGAAAATGCAAATAGGGTTTGTAATTTGGGAGAGCCTGAGAAACTATGAGACCTTTTAAAAATATCCAGGGTGAAATGATTAGAGATATAGAGCATCTAGTTATCATATTCTAAATCTTGAGTTTAAACAACAGTAACATCAATATTTTGTCAAAATATAAGGATACATGTTTCAAAATGTTTATTTAAAACTTGTTTGCAAAGGTTCTCCTGTCTTCTATTTCTTAATTTTCAATTTACTTAATTTATAGAAATCGAAGTATATGGTGACTATTTTATTTCTATGAAACTTTTAAATAGTACGAGACATATTATTATATATATTAACCTATTTTTACTATTTGTGATAATTTCCTCTGTTTAATATGATATAATATCAAGATTCCAAATGTGTGTATGTGGGGGGGTGTATCTGTGTGTGTTTATGTGGTTTGTGTGTGTATGTGCTTTGTGAGTACTTTGTAATGCTTGGGAGATCACACCATTGTTTCACTTATGCTAGGCCAAGGTTTTACCACTGAACTGTACTGTCCAGCTATAATTTAAGTAGTGTTTTAAATTATAACTTTTAAAATTTCATTCCTAGTATGTTTTTTTAAATTATATATGATAAAATGTGATCCATATTCTATCCACGTCAGCAATTTTCATTATTATTTTATTGTTATTTAGAATATTTCCACTGCCTTTCTACTTCCAAACTCTTGTGTTTGTTATTGATAAAGGTTTTACATTCCTTTTTTTCTCTCTTCATTCTTTTTGCCTTTATAGTTTACCTATTCTTTCCCTTATTTCTTTGGAAATTAATTATCATATTCCTATTACAATTTCTTTACAATGCTTTATTTTTTCCCACTTTCTCTGACTCAGTCCACACTGTTAGGTGGATTAAAAAGAATCTTGATTCAGGACACTTTGATTATTTTCTTCCTTTTCTTCTCTTAAGTCTTTATGTTTGTTGAAACACAATAAAAATGACATACTGCTCCTATGTGGTCCATCATTCTATCCCCTCCAACTCTCGTCTGTAGTACAGCTCAAGTCGTTATTATTAAGCTTTATTATGCTACAACGTTATCTAAATCTTAACTCATTCCTAAATTAATTTTAGTTGCTTCAAACATTCTCTAAAGACATTTTTCTATATAATATATCTGGGCCTTGTGTTTTCACAAGGTGCAGAATATGGGTGACTATCAAACATCTAGATATCTCTGTATAATATTGGTCCTCCTGCTCAATAAACTTATGTATAAATTCAAAGAATACAGGTCAGTCAGAACAATCTTGTAAAAATTTTGAAAAAACACACTATCGAGGATGTATGCTAGACCAATTCCTGTAACTTAATTTTATATCTATTTTAATGTCTGTTCTAAAATTTACAGCATTTCTATTTGAAGAAATGTTAAGTTTGTGTAAATTAGGCTTGGAAAACCTATGATTGTACCATTCACTTCCAAAGCACTAAAATGTATAGAATAAAAGGAGATAATATATTGCATGTGAATTTTATGTCAGAAAAAAACTATCGTTTAATATACTTCACACAAATTGCAGAATACCTAAAAGGATGTTTTTTTGGTGTTGGGTAAAAACTTTTCGTAAACTATAGCTTTTAAAACAAAGATGTGATTTCTGTTTATTTTTAGGTTTTTTATCTGTTTTTTTTTTTTAGTTTACACAGAGATAACTCAATCAAAAACTGTATGTGATAACTGGAATAACTAGGAATTATGCATCACTTATAAGTAATTGATAACATTTTCTGGAAGAAACTTTTAGCAAATGAGAGGAGACCCAAATCTATGCATCTGCATTTTATGAAAGCCATATGTTACTTGCTCAATCCAATTGCTTTTCTCTACTTTCCTAAGAAAAAAAGTATTCTCAAGATAAGAGCCAAAAGCAGTGAATATATACAAAATAAACAATCATCTTGATTTATTTGTGAAAATAACAAATGAAATAAAACAATTCCAGTTAAGGGACTCCAATATTAGTATCTATGAAGATGTTCCTGAATGCCAACATCCATTGAAATTTTGGAATTTTAATTTCTACCAACATATGAACCCTTGAACAACAAAACAAATGTAGTCTTAAAGCAAACAGACCTTGGAATAATTTTCTTAATTGTTTTGAAATTACAAAAGAATTGATACCATTAAGAAAATGATCCTTTCCTATGGAAATCATTTAAAAATGTTTATCACTTATTATAATTCAAATACCAAACAAGAGTATTTTTATATAATCATTACAAATATAATTTAATTATTATTGTAAAATAGAATAAAAGACCAGTCTCAATATATTATCATTATTCTTAATTTGTAATTATTACCTAAATATCTTAAAATATCTAAATAGTCATGTCTTTAACATAGTTGTAAATATTCTATACATTTTACTTAACATTTTCCAGGGGCATGTATTCATGTCTCTAAAAAATTGTTTGCATAGGGGCTGGGAAGGTGGCTCAGTGGTAGAGCACTTGCCTTGCATGCATGAGGCCCTGGGTTCGATTTCTCAGCACCACATAAGCAAAAAGAAAAAAGCCGGAAGTGGAGCTGTGGCCCAAGTGGTAGAGCGCTAGCCTTGAGCTGAAGAGCTGAGGGACAGCTCCCAGGCCCAGAGGTCAGGCCCCATGATCAGACCAAAAAAAAAAAAAAGTTCACAGCAGTTAAAAGATGCTTTTGTGAAATTAATGTGATATATTTTGCTGTTGTAGTTTGTAAAGTCTGGGTATTGTCCCTAAGCATTTTTATGCTCAAAGCCAGCACTCTATATCTTGAGGCACAGTGCCACTTCCGGCTTTTTTCTTTTTGTTTATGTGGTGCTGACTAATCGAACCCAGGGCCTCAGGCTAGCAAGGCAAGTGCTCTACCACTGAGCCACCTTCCCAGCCCCTAACAAGTACTTTTCTCTCTGGGCTATTTTTGAACACAATTCTAAGATCTCATTACCCAGAATACCTGGAATAATAGGCGTGAGTCACTGGCATTTTGTTTGATGTATTTTGTAAATTTTAATTATGTTTTAAGATTTTTGTTTCACTATAATGTACAATGTTCTACACATATATTTTGATATATGTATATATTTCTGATGACAAATAATCTCTAAAAATGTATATCTTTCTATACATAATATATATATATACATATTTCTGAAGAAAGACTTCTTTATAACTTTTATGCTACTATTTTTGATTTTATCTTTCCAAAGATATAGTCTACTTTTCCAAAATTTTCCTAGCAATAAATCACTAATATTTCAATAGAATGTAGTTTATTACTTTCAAGGAAATTTAAGATATACACATGATATTGTAGTAATATTTATATTATATTACATGAAATAATTCTGTTCAAACTTAAAAATTTGTGTGAAGTGGAGGGGAGAGAGGAAGTTATATCATACTGGTTAGGAATTTGCAATACTTCAAAAATCTATTCCATAATTTGTCTTATGCACATAGTCAAACTACTTCTTATGGTTTCGTTTTTTGTTTCTTTATTTGCTCAAAATTTTAATATGGATTCAACCACAGTGGTAACATTAAAATTATTAACCAAAAAACATAGAATCATAGATTCATAACCAAAAATCATAGATACATATCAGACTTTCAAAAGTTAGCACTTACGATGCTAATAATAATTTTGGTGAAGATGATGATGACCACAGTGTATCCTGATAATGACAATGTTGTGATTGAAAAGAAAAACACTTTACTGAGAAAATTTTGATAATTCATCTTATCTAATGGGCAGAGGCAGAGTGGTAAGAAGAAATCTAAAGTGCTTCCACAATATACATATATATATATATATATATATATATATATCACTAATATAGCTGACAGCTATATTAGTGATATATTTAGCAATAAGGACCACAGGTGGAAATGATTGATTTAGGGGAAAAAACTCTCTGATATTTCTAAAATTTATATTAAACAGATACAAAATAGGTCTGTTTAGACATCATCAAAATGTGTACAGCCAGGAATATGAAAAACAATAATAAAATTGGGGGTATTATTGAAGGGAAGAGAAAAAGGAAATTCGGACACAAGTGTGAGCAATGTGAGCAACAGTGTGGACAAGATTGGAAGAAAGCAATAAATTAGGAAACAAAAAAGTAATAAAAGATTTTCAGAAGTAAAGGAAGGAAAGAATTTGCAGGAAGATATTCAAGGAAATATGCCACCTGGATTTGAAAAGTAAGAGGACATAGACAAGTTCAATAAGAACCGAGTTTTGGTGAAGTCATATTGATAAAATTTTTGAAATATGAATGTGAAGCCATAAAATTCTGGATCCATGAGTTCAACATATCCTGTTGATTTTAAATGTTGGGAACAAACACTTTCATCCTGACCTTAGAAGAATTATACAGGGGGCATGATAGGATGGGAAGTGGAAACAAAGGAGTAAGATACAATTCTTGATAAGAAATGTACTCATTATCTTGTCCGTGTAATTGTAAGCCCTCTGTACAGTATTTTCACAATAAAAAACAATGAAAAAGAAAAAAAAGAAGCATCCCTCATGTCAATTATGGTGCCTTTTTGGTAGCTTATAGAATTTGGAAGGCACTGTTAGGCCTGTTCTTTTCCAACGGATACACCCAACACTACCAAAAAAGAACAACAACAAAAAAGAATTATACAGATACAATTGTTCTGAACTTTACTTAGAGGTATTCTGTATAAATTTTTTAATTGTGAAAATGCTGTACAGAGGGGTTACAATTACATGGGAAAGATAAGGAGTACATGTCTTATCAAGCAATGTTGCCTCCTCCTTTGTTTCTCCTTGCCATCCCTTCTCATATCCCCCCCCTAAAGTTTGTAAAGTTCGTTTTTGAATATTTTTGGGGGGAGGTCTGGTCGTGGGGCCTGAACTCTGGGCCTGGGCGCTGTCCTTCACTTCTTCAGCTCAAGGCTAGTGCTCTACCACTTGGGCCATAACACCACTTCTGGCTTTTTTTCTTTTTGCATATGTGGTGCTGGGGAATTGAACCCAGGGCCTCATGCATGCAAGGTAAGGACTCTACCACTGAGCCACCTTCCCAGCCCCATTGTTTTTGGATATTTTTGAAGCCTTTGTTTAGCCAGGAGTTTATACATTGAACTATAACTCAGACAAACCTAACTTGTCCTACAGTTCCAATTCTTGGCCCATGTATCCACATCAGTTTGGGATATTATTGAAATATCTTTAGATATGTTTGGATATCTTATCAGCCTATTCATAATAAATGTCGGACAAGTAACACTAAGTATTAGGTTGAACATACAGCTTTACTGATGTGATTGAAGATTCTCCGAATTGATTCTTCTTTAGAATAGAAAATTCCTCAATAGCCATTGAAACATCATAACTGCCATATAGTCTATTTTAAACTCTAGTTCTTATTAGGGATATTTCTATGTTGAAATAGCCCTATCAATCAACCTACCACAAATTCAA
>NW_027203689.1:0-60581 GCF_024711535.1 Dipodomys merriami | reverse complement strand
GACATTCTTCTTTCTCTCGTGCAACATTCTCATCTTCCTCTTTGCACCTTTCTCCAAAGTCATCTAAATCTAATTATTAGGTCCTCTCAATTTTCCAAAGTACTAGCTAGCATTCTCATTCACTAGCATCCCCTTTCATGTAGCTATTTGTTAGAAAGTAAAAGCTTTGAGCCTAAGTGGCTTTGGTATTTCTTGAGAAAATTTCTAGCAATTTGTAGTGATCTTAAACACTGTACTGAATGAATGAAAACATCATTCTACTTTGTGATAGAAAGTTTGAGATTTAATCTCAATTTTTCTAGAATCTGATCACAGCCTAAACTGCCACTGGGAACATCCCTGAAAATTTCCTAGAGATGGTATTTTCCTTTCCAGGCATTCCGTCAGAAGTCTCACTTTATTCTGAATATACAAGTCTGCCAAAAAAAAGCAGTTGGTTTCAACCTACTTAGTGAGGGGGAGGGAAACTTGAGTTTTATTACAACCTCTCCTTTATTGTGCAGAAGTGGGAGAAAAGAACAGTTGTCACTGAAATACTGTCCTAGGTAAGGCATCAAGCAGGACTCTATAAACAGTTATATCAGACCTTGAATCTAAGGCACTGGTAGCTCACTCCTATAATCCTAATACTTGGGAGGCTTCAGATTGTGAGGATCAGAGTTCCAGGCCAGCATCTGCAGAAAATTCAGAGATGTTGGCCCTTGTGGCATACACCTGCTGTCTAAGCTACAATATGAGGCTTAAAATAGGGAGATTCAGCTGTGCGCCAGGGCCTTACACTTGTAATCCTGGCTATTCAAAAGACCTAGATCTGAGTATTGTGGTTTAAAGCCAGCCCAGGCAGGAAAGTCTTTGAAACTCCTATCTCCAATAAACTACTCAGAAAAAGCCAGAAATGGTACAGAGGCTCAAGTGGTAGAGAGCTACTCTTGAGCAAAAGAACCTCAGGTACTGGGCCCACGCCCAAGAGTTCAAGCCCCAGGAGCAGAAAAAAAAATAGCACTCATTCCAGTGTATTACAGACAGGTAATGAGACTCAATCCAAAAAGTAGTAAAAGCCAAAGCCAGGTGCCAGTGGCTCAGGCATGATACCTTAGATAGTCAGGGGGCTGAGGTCTTTGGATTGCAGTTCAAAACCAGCCTGGGCAGGAAAGTCTGTGAAACTCTTACCTCCAATACACTACTCAGAAAAAGCCAGAAGTGGTACTGTGGCTCAAGTGGTAGAGTACTAGCTTTGAGCTAAAGGGCTCAAGGACAGCACCCAGGCCCAGAGTTTAAGCCCCAGGACTGACCAAAAATAAATAAATAAATAAAACCAAAAATCACGTACACAAAACAGTGCAAAAACCCACACTTCTCCAGACATGAGGAAAACTTATAAGACTAAAAATTTCTCTGAAGAGGAACTAAAATGGCCAATAGACACATGAAGAAATGCTCAACTTCTCTAGCTATAAAAGAAATGTAAATCATTACAACATTGAGATTCCACCTCACCCCAGTTAGAATGGGTATAATCAAGAAATCTAATAACAACAGATGCTGGAGGGGATGTGGCCAGAAGGGAGCCCTACTGCATTGGTGGTGAGAGTGTAAACTTGTTCAACCACTTTGGAAAGCAGTATGGAGGTTCCTCAAAAGACTCCATATAGAGCTCCTCTATGGCCCAACAATCCCACTTTTAAGCATTTATCCAAAAGAACAAACAAGGCCATACTAAAGCTGCTAGCACAACTCTGTTCATCACAGCATTATCCACTATAGCTAAGATATGGAACCAACCCAGATGCCCCTCAGTAGATGAATGGATCAAGAAACTGTGGTGGTATAAATATACAATGGAATTATATGCCTCCATCAGAAAGAATGACACTGCCCTATCTGTTAGGAAATGGAAGACTTAGAAAGAATTATATTAAGTGAAGTAAGCCAGGCCTAAAGAAACATAGGTCCCATGGTTTCCCTTATTTGCAATAAGTAGTGTATGTCTAGGATAAGCAGAAAAGTTCAAAAGCTATGTACATATGACCACATAAGATGATGCTGAGCGAAATGAACCCCAAGAGAGGGACACAAATGGTTTTTTCTTTGTTGTTGTTTTTAATGTACTTATAATGTACTACATGATTTTTTTTTGTTTCTTTTGTATCTTCTTCCCCCACGGTATAACCCCTGTTTTCAGTGTATTTGATTCCTGTGTCCTGCATCTTATATATACATTTTTCTCATTTGGGGAGGGGAAGGGAAATAACAAAATGCTGAAATAAGGATAAATATGTACAAGACACTATGTTGAAAATGAGCTTTACAACTTGGGGAGGGGCAGGGAGGAAGGAGGTGGTGTAGCAAGGGATGGTGGGAGAAAAACGAAGGAGGTGGTAACAATGTTCCATAGGAAATGTATTCAACCTTACTAATGTAACTGTATCCCCTCTGCACAGTATCTTTACAATAAAAATATTTTGTTTTAAAGCCAAACTTTTTTTTTTCTAAGTGCATGTGGTGGCTCATGCCTACAATACAATGGTAGTAGATGGCGATCAGGAGGATCATGATTCAAGGTCAATCTTGCCGAAAAATAAAAATAAAAATAATTTTTTAAAAAAGCTAGCAAGACCCTATATCAACAAAAAAAACCTCCCATCTATGAGAAAAGCATTAGTAGAAGGATCATGGTTCAGGCAAGCCATAAGATCTTTCTGAAAAATAACTAAAGCAAAAGAGAACTGGGTACATGGTTCAACTTGTAGGCTACTAAGTTCAATGCCCTAAGTTCAAATGCCAGTCCTGTCCAAAAAAGAAGAAGTATCCTTGTTATCACATCCATATTAGACTTTGGGGGATAGGCCATCTAGCTGAAGCCAGAGGCACCAGGATGGGAGGGGGAGGGGACCAGCCAGGAAGGTTACAAGATGCTGTAAAGGGAAGGAGCTTCCAACTCCATGAAGAGGCTCCCCCAGGCAGGGCAGGTGGGAGGGGCACATCAGGAGGAGGGAGAGTGGGCTGGCTTCAATGTTCTCATAGCTAGCATGCTAGCACTTGAGCCACAGCACCACTTCTGATTTTTGAGTGCTTAATTGGAGATAAGAGTCTCCTGGACTTTCTTAGCTAGCTTGGTTTGAACCATGATCCCCAGATATCAGCTGCCTGAGTAACTAGGATGAAAAATGTGAGCTACTGGCATCATGCTTTTTTTTTTCCTCATGCTTATAGTTGTGCTTGAACGAAGGATCTGGGGACTGTCCCCTAGCTTTTTCACTCAAGGCAGTCTACCACTTGAGCCACAGCTTTATGTCTGACTTTTTGGTCATTAATGGGAGATTAAAAAGTCTCAAAGACTTTCCTACCCAGGCTGGCTTTGAATCATGATCCTCAGATCTCAGTGTCTTGAGTAGCTAGGATTATAGACATGAGCCACACACTTAGATCAAGGCTAGAATTCTTACATTAAATTTGAATGCTAGCTAATGTTGAACTTACTATATTCTACAGATTAATGAATGTGAAAAGAAAAAGAATGAAGACTATGAAAGCCAAAGCAATCTTGTTTTTAGAAGATACATTCAGTAAAATTTTAATTGAAGCTAGAAAGTTTGAACTTGTATGTATTTGGGCAAGTTAATCAGCATAGTGAGTATTTCTAATGTGCTTATTAAAGAATAAATAGAATTCATAAAGGATTATTATGCTTTAGTAGAAAGCTACCTTGGTCTTTCCCAAAAGTAGTGCTTTCAAAAGTAAAGGTACCAGCCTGCTTTGCTATGATTTGCTGTACTGCGTGAGGAGTGGAGTGCTAACGCTGCCCTGACCTCACTCCTCCTCCTCCTCCTCCTCCTCCTCCTCCTCCTCCTCCTCCTCCTCCTCCTCCTCCTCCTCCTCCTCCTCCTCCTCCTCCTCCTCCTCCTCCTCCTCCTCCTCCTCCTCTCTCCTCTTCCTCCTCCTCTTCCTCCTCCTCCTCTTCCTCCTCCTCCTCCTCCCCTTCCTCCTGCTCCTCTTCCTCCTCCTCCTCCTCCTCCTCCTCCTCCTCCTCCTCCTCCTCCTCCTCCTCCTCCTCCTCCTCCTCCTCCTCCTCCTCCTCCTCCTCCTCCTCCTCCTCCTCCTCCTCCTCCTCCTCCTCCTCCTCCTTCTTCTTCTTCTTCTTCTTCTTCTTCTTCTTCTTCTTCTTCTTCTTCTTCTTCTTCTTCTTCTTCTTCTTCTTCTTCTGGGGCTTGAACTCATGGCTTGAGCAATGTCACTGAGCTTCTTTTGCTTAAGGCTAGCACTCTACATCTTGAGCCACAGTGCCACTTCCAGCTTTTACTGTTGATGTGATACTGAGGAGTTGAACCCAAAGCTTCATGCAAGCTAGGCAAGCACTCTACCCCAAAGCCACATTCCTAGCCCCTCACTACTTCTATTCTACCATATCTATGCTTTTTTGTGCACCAGGTTTCTCTGTGTGTGTTTGTCAGTGTTGTGGTTTGAACTCAAAGTGTGAACTCTGTCCCTTCACTTTTTTAAAATTTTTATTGTAAAGAGGCTATACAGAGGAGTTATAGTTACATGAGTAAGGTAATGAGTTCATTTCTTGTCAAACATCTTTAACACCTTTTTTTCAAGTTTTTAATTTTTAATTGAGATTAAGTGATTACATACATTTCATAAAATTCACAGTATTGTGGGATAGAGATACTTAAAGTCACAAACACTTTTTAACCTTCATGAGGCGCATTGTCATTATCATGGTCTATAAGGCTTATGGTCTTTACAAACTTGACTTAAATTTTATTGAGTAGCTTTGCATATGTGTTCATCAAAGAGATTGGTTTGTAGTTCTCTTTATTTGTTGGATCTTTGCCTGGTTTGGAGATGAGTGTGATACTGGCTGTTTTTTGAGTGGTAAGGACTTTCCTGTCCAGGCTGTCTTTGAACTATGATCCTCAGACCTCAGTCTCTGAGTAGCCCAGCTCAAATTATAGGGTTCTGTGTGTTTTTTTGCTTGCTTGTCAGGCTTGAACTGTGGGCCTGGGCTCTGTCCCTGAACTCTTTTCCTCAAGGCGAGGGCTCTACCACTTGAGCCACAGTATCACTTCTGGTTCTCTGGTAGTTTATTAAAGATAAGAGTCTCATGGACATTCCTGCCTGTGCTGGCTTTGAATGATGATCCTTAGATTTCAGCTTTCTGAGTAGCTAGGATTACAGGCGTGAGCCACCGATGCCTGGCTCATGATATAGTTTTGATAGTGAAAAGATCCTATCCAGAAGTCAAGATTGCCTGCTCTGGTTCTGGCTCTGCAGTCTTCTTCAATCTTGAAAATTTTTCAAGATTTTTTTGACTGTTTTCAAGATTATATGCCACTTCTTTTTTATCGATTGTTCTTCCACTTAGTCTTGTCTGAAGTTTTATCATGATTTGACTTGGGTCTTGCAGGACTGTCGTGAAGTGACACTGTGTGCCTCCCACTGCATCTCACCAGGTGGCTGGGGACATCAGTTTGTCTTAGGAGTGTAGTAGGTAATTTTGATCACTTGAAGATGGCCAAATTTGCCCGTTTTTCTACTGTAAAAATTCTCCTCTCCCTTTGTAACTGAGTGATGTGTGGGAAAACACATAAGGCTGTGGAAATATCCCATTCCTCACATCATTGACAGTTTGCTTATGTATTTACATATTTATTCATGTTTGAACTTGCTAAGGGATTCCTATTGAATGCATTGGGTTGTAATTCCACTCCTGTCATGGTTTTGATGAGTAAATGGTTCCAGACTTGGCCAGTGGGAGCCCCTTCTAACAGACTTTTATTAGTGCTTTTATTTTATTTTAATTTTATTTTTTTGCCAATCCTGGGGCTTGAACTCAGGGCCTGGGCACTGTCCCTGAGCTTATTTGCTTAAGGCTAGCACTTTACCTCTTGAGCCACAGTGCCACTTCCAGCTTTTTCTCTTTATGTGGCACTGCAGAACCCAGGGCTTCATGGATGCTAGGCAAGCACTCTACCCCTAAGCCCTCATTAGTGCTTTTGCTCTTCACTCATACACAAGATCAATGTTTATTTAGTACCTTCCATGCTCTAGCCTTTGAATTAACTATTATCCAGGAGATGTGGCTGGATGGCATTTAGAAACCAACATCTGAGTATTAGGTATGTTCTTTGCTTTTGAGATGTTATTGTTCCTAGGCCCTCTTGGAGAAGAGAACTGGAAAATACATGAAACGAATATACAAAATACATGTATTCATGTATATGGGTGTGCATTGATATATACAACCCCATACATGTATATTTACACATACACACATTTAAATTTATATTAATTTCTTTTAGTAGTAAAGAAATGTAAACTCAGAACCTCTTGCTTGCTTTGCTTGGGTCCTAGTAATTGAGCCCCCCTTTAAGCCCTGCTTTTTGCTGGTTAGTTTGGAGGTGAAATATAATAAACTTTCCTGCCTGGACTAGTCTCAAAATTCAGTGTTCAAGCTCTTAGCCTCCTGAGTGTCTCAACTTCTGATTTGTACACCAATCTATGTATATATATCCATCTATATATACTCAAAATCATGAGTTCACACTGACACCTCCAACTGCAATCTCACCCCAAATATTCTTCCAGTTTTTTTTTCCTTTTCCATATTTGTAACTACCAAGAAACCTATTACCCTTGATAGGATGACTTACTGAGTAATTCATTCTGTTTGTAAACAATCTCCTGTGATTGCCTGTGATGTAAATGTATTTGGCCTTTTTCTATGGTTCCTGACATAGAAATCCAAAAACACTCATGCTTTCCTGAGTAACAGGGGTGGTAGTAGGATCTTTTGCTCTACTATTTAGTCATTGACCCTGGTTCCTCAATCAGAGCTCCTAAGACCTTAGTCATTTCCTGAGTTATAGTAGCATCTGACCCAGAGCTATGAAATCCTTTGGAATTTCCTGTCACAAGAGCATGTTCTAAGAGGTGCAACCCTTGATGTACACCTGGATAGCCTCAGGATGGAAGATGATCTTTTTATGATGGACTGGTAGTGCAAACCTGTAATCCCAGTATTTAGAAGGCAAATGCAGAAGGCTCTTGAGTTCAAGGCAAGCCTGGGCTACAGTCAAACCATCTTTTAAAAAACAAGCTTTTATAGGTACATTATTTGGGGATTAGCTCTTAATTTTGTTTTTTGGTTTCATGAAATTTTGTCATGTCTGTAAAATTTATACTTGCCAAGAGACTCAAACCTGCCTGATCAACCCATTCTCTCTCTATGGCTCTGTATCTGTCTGTCTCTGTCTCTCTGTCTCTGCGTCTGTCTGTCGGTCTGTCTCTCCCCCTCTCTCCCTGTCTCTGGTCGATGTCCTCATGGTTACCACATGGTTGCCAAGGTAGCAGTAGCAGCATCCTCCCATGTGCCCAGTGGCCTTGGCAATGGTCCGCTAGGCCACATGGAAGAGTAGTAGTCCCCCAAGCTCTCACAGAGACTTGATTCTTGTGACTATTTACCAGTCCTTTACACACTAGTTCACTCATTTCAGGAGGCATGACTAGTGCTATGAGCCCAGCATGCCTGGCATAGTATCCGTGTAGCACACTCAGGCCAAGTGCCTGGTGCTACAGGATTCTGCAGCCGAGCTTCTGGTCAAAGTACATCTGACACTGAGCTGGCCTTCCCAGGCTGAAAGGAAAATGGAAAAGTAGCCTGAAGGTGTCTTTACCTTCAGAGGTGGTAGGGGTTGCAGCTTGATCACATGGTGACTTCACCTGACAACCATTCACCTTTGTCCTTGAGGTGGTTTTGTTCCAAATGCTACAGCAAGTAATCACCTTACCTTTCATGTAGGTTTCCTGTATGTTTATATACTTATTTGTTGTATTTACATTTCAGCTGAAGCCCATAGATCTGAGGGTCAGGAGGCATCCTGGACTCTGCTCCTCCTACTGTGGCCTCTAGATGACTGGGTCCAACTCCTGAGCACACCAGTTACACTGGCTAGGTTGGAGCATAAGGGCAAGTCTTCATTGGGAAAGAAATGAGACCTGTCTCCATGTACCATGACAGTGGTTTCTGCCCCACTTTCCTCCATTTCAACGCCATTTCTTCTGTGTGTGTTTTCTCTATAATCCTTTACTCATCACTATCCCAACATAAAGCCATCATCCAGGAGGACCCGATTTCTCATTTATTTGCTCACAATGGTAAAAGATAAAACACATATTTGAAAGACCCTAATGCATACACCCTGAAGTCGTTATTGCAACTTCCTCTGTTAGCCCAATTTTTCTCCTCAGGTAAACAGAGTGTTGTGAGTGCTGAGTTTCACATATGAGACCACTGTGAACATGTAGAGCCTATTTTTGGAATCACAAAGTGTATTAATTAAAATATGTTCTCTTCCTTTCAGTGAGAGCTGGAGAAACCTCTGAAGGAGCAGGAGACCTGAGAGAACATGGAGGTATAGTGGTGCCTGTGGATGGACCAGGCCTCTGTGGACTTGGTCTGGGATGACTACTTCTGGACATGAATGGAGATTCAGTAAGATTGGATGTGACTCTCCACCACTGCGTTGTTTGCGTTGGTTCATCCAGGGCTATTAGATTTCCACACAGAGGAAGTGCTGAGGGCTGATGCTGTCTTGGGTGACAAGTGTGTGATGGGGAGGAGTTGGGCACAGCTGGACTTTGCTCTGTGTACATTGGGGTTAGGAGGCTGAGCCTGCAGAGCTGACTGATGAGATTTGTAGCAAGAGGAGGACTGGGTCTCCTGGTGGACAAGTGCAGTTCAGGGTTATTTGGGGAGCAGATCTCCCCTCAAAGAATGAGGTGGGATTCTGGTGATAGAAGCAGTGAGGGCTAAAGAGGGTAAAGGATAGGCACCTGGTGAATGACAGGGTTGACACTAATGCTGAAGGAGAACTGAGAGGCGGAAGGTCATGAAGGGTGCTGTGGGATCCTGAACTCCTCGTGGTCCAGTGTTCAGTGAAGAGGGTACGTGGGGAGGGAAATACTGTTAAATTCCATGATGTTTCCATGCCTTTTATTTTTTTCCTTTTGTTTCTTTGTTGTGTGTATATGTTTGTGAGTGTTTGCTCGTACCAAGTCTTTATCTCAGTGCTTTTTTTCTTAATTCTCTCTCTGCTTCCTTTTCCATCACTTTCCTCTTTCACCTTTCCCCATCTTTCCCCCTCTCTACTTTCTCTTCCCTCCTCTTCTTCTACCTCATACCGTCTCTTAGTCTACTTTTCCTTCCCCTCATCTTCTTCCTCTCATCTCCCTCTTCTCT
Organism: Dipodomys merriami; assembly: GCF_024711535.1. Classification (NCBI taxonomy): domain Eukaryota; kingdom Metazoa; phylum Chordata; class Mammalia; order Rodentia; family Heteromyidae; genus Dipodomys; species Dipodomys merriami. The sequence goes on along the minus strand of NW_027203689.1, from coordinate 51,337 downwards.
TACCTCTCTCTCTCTCTTCCTGTTCTTGAATCTGTCTCTAATTCTGTCCATTTCTCTGTCTTTCATCTCTCTGTTTCAGTCTTTCTTTTTCTTTCTCTCCCTCTTTCAATTTGCATGTTCATGCCTGGTGCTCTACCACTTGAGTCACACCTCCAGGTCTGCATTTTTCTAGTTAATTGATGATGGAGTCTTCCTAGACTGGCTGTCACTGCAATCCAGGTAGCTTCTAGGATAGTTAGGATTACAGAGCCTCCAGCATCAGGCAGTGCACTTGACTTTGCTAATCTCTTGTGGCACAGGTTTGTTTCTCTGTTCTTATGAAAGGTATTTGTGTATTTATCTGAAGGACAGCTGTGTCAGTGACACATTAAAATGGGTGTGGAAGGAAGGTGGTGTTAGTCTGCTGTGCAGAATGGACAGGGAGAGAAGGACATGTATAGTGCAAGTGTATCAAGACCCTTAGAATATCAGAACATGTGCACACTCAAGGACATGTGCACCCCCATTTCCTAGTGAAAGAGCAAGCAGCTCCCTTTGCATGATTGATTAACAGCTTCCTTCTCTCTTTACCAAGATGTCTCAGAAGCACACAAACAGATGGCTGCTCAGGAATTCCTCTGGGAATCAGCCTTCTACAAACCCAACCTGATGTGCACGTTGAGAGGGAATTAGGAAAGAAAATGTGCTCTTTTCTTCCTTCAAGTTCAGCTCTCAATGCAGAGCTAGATGTGTCAGAAATGATCTCCTCTGTGTGATGCAGAGACTGCCAGGAGACAAGGCCTTGCTGCCCCAAAAGCTGCAGTTGAGGCTCAGAGTGAGGGAGTGGGCTTCAATTCACATCTGTGGGTTTGGCTTAAGAGGCTAGTGTCTTGTAGTCCTAGTGCAGTAGAGAGTGTGCCTCATCGCTGCTGTTATTTCAGTGTTGGGTTGCATTGTGGAGATGGGGGAGAGGGGTATTATGCCAAGCAGGAGGCAAGTCATTTTATGATTCCATGCCAGTCTTGTCTTAAGGGGCAAGATGAGCTCCCTGTCTAAAACTCAGGTCTACCTTTGACTTTTCAATGGATAGTCTGATACACAGGCATGCTAGACCACTCCTAAACCTTTGTGGAACAGTTGGAGTGCATTTGGCTCAGTAGGTGAAGGAGACAGGACCAAAAGTTGGCCCAGAGAATGAGGCTCCCACAGCTTAGCTAGAATATCACACAGACCATTACATGGGCTTCTAACCAGCAGGATGGGACCAGTGCTGGAGGAAAGACTTGGAAGAACTGAAGAGGGAGGAGCCAGTGTGGGATGGAAAAGCTTCCCAGAGGAGGAGCAGGTGAGCTGGTGTGTGCACACCTTCTCCATATGTGAGATTGAGGTGCACAAGGCTTCAGGCAAAGGGCATGGAAACACAGGTGTGGAGACCACAAGGCAAGGGTGAGAAGGGCTGTGGAAGGGAGTCATAAGAAAGCAGTGGGAAAGAGCTTTGACCATGTGCAACAGGACACTTGTCAAATAAGTGTGTGAGGGAATGGGTAGGCCTTCAGTCAATGGACATTTATTGAGTGACCACAGGGTGAGAGACATCATGCTGAAGACTGACACAATGCTGAGAACAGCACAAAAATATCTCTCCTTGTGAGTTTACACTCAAGCATGGAGAAAGACTTTACCCAGATTTACATAAGTAATAAAGAGAATACATCAGAAGGAAGATGTAAGGCAGAAAGGATGAGTGGTGGGAATATTCTGTGTGTGTCTGCACCCATGTGTGTGTGTGCATGCATGTGCACAAGGTTGTATTTTTGAGCAGGGTATCATAGAGTAGATCTCTTTGGTGGGTGGGAGTGGGGGAGGATGGGGGATGAGCAGCTGGGTGTCTGGAGAAGAGCATTCCAGGCAGTAGAATAACAGTGGCCCCCAGCCTGGCAAGGTTATCTTGGGCTGCTGCAGAACAGTACAAATGCCAGTATGGCTGCAGCGAGGAAGCATGCGCTCAGTGGTAAGAGACAGGATCAGAGAAGGCACGGGAGCCTCAGGCTCTGCCCTTCACTGAAGGAGGACTATGAGCAATGCTTCAGCAGTGTCCTATGGTTTTCCTGTCTGCTCTAAAGCCACATTTCTTAATCTTCAAATATAAAAGGGTGTGTCTGATATTGGTGTTTCTGTACCTGCATTATTTCTTTTTTTTTTTTTTCTTCTTTTATTGTCAGTTGTGGGGCTTGTACTCTGAGCCTGGTCACTGTCCTTGCACTCTTCAGCTCATGGCAAGCACTCTACTGCTTGAACTACAATGCCACTTCTTGTTTTATAGTAGTTTATTGGAGATAAGAGTCTCAAGGGCTTTCCTGCCTGGCTGGCTTTGAACCGTGATCCTCAGATCTCAGCCTCCTGAGTAGCTAGGATTATAGGTGTGAGCTACCAGCACCCGGCTCTGCATTATTTCTTGAAGCTTAGTGTTCTACTGTGCAATTTATATTGTTGAAATTGTTTTCTTTTTATTTGTTTGAACATGGGTCTAGGGCACTGTCTCACTAGCACTCTACCATTTTGAACCATAGATCTGCTTCTGGTTTTCTGGAGGTTAATTGGAGAAAAGAATCTCATGGACATTTCTTCCCAGGCTGACTTTGAACTTTGATCTTCAGATCTCAGCTTCCTGAATTGATAGGATTACAGGCGTGAACCTGATTTTATTTTATTTATTTATTTATTTTTTACTTAAGGCTGAATAACATTCCACTGAATGTATATGCTCTCTTTTTATTGGTCCAATGATGTACACTTGATTGATTCCCTATCTTTATTGTGAGTGGTGCTACCGTAAATGGAAGTACATGCAGACAAAAAGAAACAAATAACAACAACAACAACAACAAAAGCAAGTATTCCTTCACTGGAATCTGATGGCTCATGGAATCTTGCCTTGGTAGGAATTTGCATGAGAGTCTTTTCTCTAGTTAATGACCAAATACCTGGTAGTTGAGCTGTGGCTTAAAGTAGTTGAGCATTAACCTTGAGCTAAAGAGCTCAGGGACAGCATCATGGCCTCAAGTTCAAGCCCCATACCACCACCACCAAAATCACTAAAAATATATTTGTTAAACCGTCTGGGAAGGTGGCTCAGGGGTAGAGTGCTTGCTTGCATGCATGAGGCCCTGGGTTCAATTCCTCAGCACCACATAAGCAGGGGGAAAAAAAAAGAAAAAAAAACCAGAAGTGGCACTGTGGCTCAAGTTGTAGAGCATTAACCTTGAGCTGAAGAGCTGAGGGACAGTGCTGAGGCCCAGAGTTCAGGCCCACGACTGGACCCAACACCCCCCCCTCCAAAAAAAATATTTGTGAAAATCAAACCTCACACAACTTACCCATTTTGTTGTTTGGTTTGGAAATAATATAAATGATTTCAGATTGACTACATTTAAATTCCAAAGCAAGTGACCAACCCTGCAACAGAAAGGCAGGGATGGGGGCTCAGGGGTGGTCTTTACCCACCCTGACTCCAAAGACCCTAAAATGAGCCAAGACATGACTAGAAAGATCTACAGCCAAAGAAACATACATGTGAGGGCTGGGAAGGTGGCTCAGTGGTAGAGCGCTTGCCTTGCATGCCTGAGGCCCTGGGTTCGATTCCTCAGCACCACATAAGCAAAAAAAAAAAAAAAAGTAATGTACATGTGTTGTCAGGAGAGAGGCCACAGGACCTAGAGGAAAGTTCTAGCTGGGCTCCTGAGACTCTAGTCTCCATTTTCTATTTGAAGCCTCTGGTACCTTCTATGTACAGATGATTTTGCCAATCTGAAAGTCATTCTAAACTGACTTCCCACTACAGGGTGTTATGTCAGTGTCAGCCCTATTGAACTGAACCCAATTCTCAGCATCACTGTTTAAAGAAAGAACAAGAACACAACTTGTTTTCCATACAATACTTAGAAAGCAATCTTGTTCCCCAGTTATAAGCACCATAAAGACATCTCCAAGGAATAAGAGCACACAAAGTCTGTCAGATGACATTGTACAGACTGAACTCAGCCCTGGCTTGAGCGAGCATGCACTGCCCTCTGCTGGTCAGAGATAGGCAACAACTGACTCTTGGGAGACCTGAGACAGGGACTTTTGGTGAGCCCAAGGCTTTTGGTGTGAGTGATGGTGCTGCTTTATAAAGCTCTTTTCTCCCTGTTCACCCAGCAATTGCAGGGACTAGGTTTGCTCTGTTTGAGAAAGCAAAAATTTCAAAACTTACTTTCTTCCCTTTGAGACATCGGCAATCTCTCCTGTTCCCATCTCTTTTATTTACTTATCCTAAGCACATACGTTTATTCAGCAAATATTTTCTGATTGCTACTAGTAATGTGCAAACTCTTTCTGGTTACTAGGAATGTCTGTAGGAAAGATAAACATAATCTTTGTTTTGGTGTTTATTTTAGGGGCTCAGCGAACATGAGTGTTAGTAATTATGGGCAAAGTTTACCAGTGGCAAGCAAGGGTGCCAGGTTCACATTTTCTCCTCCCTGTAGAGCTGAAACATGAAAGAAGTGATATTTTTCCCACAAGGCCTTTCTGGCATCTTGGGGGCTTTTTTGTTTGTTTTGTCAATCGTGGGCATTGTCCCTGAGCCTTTTTTTTTTTCAGGGTATCCCTCTACTACTTTGAGCTACATCCCTGCTTCCACTTTCCTGGTGCTTCTTTACAGATAAAGAGTCTCAGGACTTCCTGCCCAGGCAAGCTTTGAACCATGATCCTCAGAGATCAGCCCCCTGAGTAGCTAGGATTATAGAGATGAACTGCAACTCCAGGCTTCCCTTGTTATTTAAAATAGAATCCCCTAAATTGCAGAAGACTTTCAACTGAAGTTGATTCAAAGTCCACTAGATGGCAGGATTGCCTACTTTAATACCAAAGGCAAGCAGAGTCACAGATTCTCCTTTACAACTCAATACAGAGCCTCAGCTCTTCTGACAACTCTGGGATGTCCATTTGACTTTTTTTAAAAAAATCAATGATCAATCATTAAGAGTCAAGATACAGTGCTGTCAAATTACATCTAAACTTACAAAGAAAAATTGCTGTGGAGGCAAAAAGTAGTAAGTAGGGAAATACAAGGTTAGTATTTCTATTTCTTTTTTTTATTGTGAAAATACCGTACAGAGGGGTTACAATTACATGAGCAAGGTAAAGGTTAGTATTTATAACCTTGTCTCTAATTCTCTATTTTCCATTCTTCATGGTCTTCTGGTGAACTCTGACGTGAATCACAAGTTTCTTCTCCTCACAATCCTTTATTTAGCTGGAGGACAGATTGCTAAGAGTGACAAGGGGCAGGTATAGAGGATTCCTTTGAGTTGGAAACAAAACTTAGTCTAAAGCTCTGGCTTGAAAAAGAACTGGGAGCCAATGGCTCATTCTGTAATCCTAGCTACTCACGAGGCTGAGATCTGAGAATCACTATTTGAAGCCACCTCAGGCAGCAAAAATCCATGAGACTCTATTTCCAGCCAACCACCAGAGAAGTAGACCTATGGCTCAAAGTGGTAGAGAGCTGGCCTTGAGCAAAAGAGCTCTGGGACAGACTCCAGGTTCTGAGTTCAAGTTCATGACTAATAACAAACAAAAAGAAGGGGAGTGTGTTTTATCACCATGGTTGTATTGGTCAGCTTTGCTTTACTACAGTAACATACTTGAAGCAATTAGCTTATAACTGAAAAGTTCCCTTAGCTACCCACAGTTTGTGGGTTCTAGTCCAAGGTCAAGTAGTCTCTTGCTTTGAGCCTCTGGCAAAGATTGTATATCCTGATAGGAACATGTGTCAGAGAAGATGCTCAGATGACAGGCAGAATAGGGGAGCAGGAAGCTCTTGACCTGACAACCTCCCCATAAAGACTCAACTCTTAAAGGGCCCCTAATATCTCCAGTACTGGTGTTTTAGAGATGAAATCCTTAGCACATTCAATACCCAAACTATAGCAGTGACTTTTTCAGGGTGAGACCTTGAGAATTTTAACATCTTTGAGACACAACATCTCCAAGGCAAAGTTATAAAACTAGGAGACTGTAATATCCAGTGATTATGAGAACTAAATAATATCATAATATCATAAGGAAATCCTGCTAAAATAGAATTGGAGGCAGGCACTGGTGGATCACACCTGTAATTTTATACTTACTCAGGAGGCTGAAATCTAAGGATCCAGGTTCAAAGCCAGGCTGGGCACGAAAGTCCGAGAAACTTTTATCTCCATTGCACCACTAGAAAACCAGAAGTGGTGCTGTAGCTCAAGTGGTAGAGCACTAGCCTTGAGCTGAAGAGCTGAGGGTCAGTGCTCAGGCCCAGAGTTCAAGCCCCATGACCAACAACAACAACAAAAAAAGAATGGATCCGGGAGCCTTATGGCATCTCCATCCTGCCTGTACCTGTCCCTTATGTATAGGGTCTTAGCTTCTCCCTCTGAGGCATGGCTTGGTCCATTTGGTGGGTATAGGGTTAGATAGGGTGTAGGGAGTGCTGTAGGGAGTCTCCTTGGTTTCTCTGTCTCTACTGAGTCATTACTGCATTGTGAGATTTGCATGCATCATCTTGCTGGGTCCTTCTCCTCAGGCATCTTGTTGAATCATCTCTCTCCCATATTGGAGCTGGTCCTTGCTGTTATCCTTTACCTAGCCAGGGAGGCCTAACTCCTTCATGAAGGAATATGGAGGGAAGCTCAGACACAGAGCTACCTAAGAGAAAAATCTCCTCTTAAGTAGCTACCATATTAGGAAACAAAGGGACAGAGAGAGAGGCAGATTTGCCACAACTCCCCAATGTCTCTTCAAACTAACAGCAGTAAACATTGGTGGAACAATGAGTCTTCATCCCATCTTTCTACCTCTAAAATATGCATATTTCTTCATCAGTCTTTCTCTTACTCTCTCTTATTCTTATCTTCACTCCAACCTCCATTCTTCCATGGCCTTTTAGCCCCAATTGCCTCTACCATGCCTCTAATTTTCTTCTTTTCTTCCATCCATCCTCAAGCTTGCTCGTGATTCCCAAAGGTAGGGCTTGGAGATATTCAAGACCTTGAGAAATAGAGAGGTTGATGACTCCTATGTTGAATGAGAAAGAGGGGGAGTAAATAAACCTAAATGCAGCCTTCAGCATTCAGAAACATGGCTCGTGTTTTCATTGGCCCCAGAATTGTTTTGGAAAGCAGGAGAATGTTCTCTCAACACTTTTAATTTATTTATTGTTGCAAAGGAGAAGTGTAGCCTTGGAGATTTGAAACAAGTGAACTTCCAAGGCATAGTCCTAGGTATCAATATCACTTCCATCCCATTTGCACAGTTGTCTAGTAACGTGTGAGTGAGCCCCATCCATCTCTGACCCACTTGCATGGTCTTGCAGCCTCTCTCCTGTGGGAGTAAGACTTGTGTTAGTACAGTGCCAATCCCGTTATTAACTGTCTTCTTTGCAAGTGAAAACAATGTTTTAAAAAATGCTCACAGGTTTTAAAAAAATGCTCACAGGGCATAAGAGAGCAAGGCATGATTGGCTCTGAGAGATAAAGTGGGATGAAGCTGTATTTCAAAACTGTTATTTAAACAGAGTTGGCAGCTTCATCCATAGTAACTCTCTCTTCAGGATGGACAGAAACACAAACTCCCAAAAACCAGTCTGGCCAAGAAAGCTACATGGACGTCCAATGATTCTGACCTTTTATTCTGTTTACAAGAGAGCTGAAGTCCTGGCAGGAAAGGGGACAGGTCCTATAGGGACAAAATCCAAGTGGTGGTGTCAATGCAGTGATAATAGTCCCTTGTCATTCTGGTGTCATCTCTCAGTCTGTCCAAATCCAGGTGTTGTGAACTCCCTGGGGAGTAGTCTATGAAGAGATAAAAGGGGAAATGCAGTTCCTTGATCAGTTTCTCAGGAAGTGCTGAGAATCATGTCAGGCAAAGTGACATTCTTTTTCTATTGCTGGAGTTTTCTTTTTTTTTGGGGGGGGGTCCGGTCTTGGGGCCTGAACTCTGGGCCTGGGTGCTGTCCCTCAGCTCTTCAGCTCAAGGCTAGCGCTCTATCACTTGAGCCACAGCGCCACTTCCGGCTTTTTTCTTTTTGCTTATGTGATGCTGAGGAATCGAACCCAGGGCCTCGAGCATGCAAGGCAAGCGCTCTACCACTGAGCCACCTTCCCAGCCCCTCTATTGCTGGAGTTTTCTGAATTGTCAATATGACACCATGCCTAGTACATCTCCAAGTGTGTATCTATAGGGAAGAGCATCATTTTCTGTTTTACTTTGCAATACAACACTTCCTCTTGCATTCTTAAATAGCATCTTTTTGTACAGATCATCCATGAAAGCTCTACTTTGGGACTTAGCTATATAATAGATATGTCTTACATTTATGGAGCTGACCAAGTCCATCTGCAGTTCACCTTTGTCTTATTAGAAAGAATTTGCATGGATCCAGTGAAACCTTGTATGATGTGTTCCTCAGGCAGTGGTAGGAAAGGACTTACAATTATGTGGCATCTCCATCCCTTCCATAAACTCCTTTCTCCAATCTTCCATCTTGTCTTGATTCCAGTAGGAATGGTAGGCATCTCTGAGGGAGGTATATTGGGCCAACATACAAGTCAGTAGCACTATATTTTCACAGAATACATTTCCCTGATGTGGTACAAACTCTATGTGTATCTGTGAGGGAAGCAGTCGTTGAAGGGGAGGCTTGACCTGGGAGGACACCAATGAGGTTTTACTGGGATAATTCAGGAAGGATGTGATACACTGCTGACACAGTAGCTACAGAAGAGAAGATGGACAGTGCTCCCTTTGTGTGTGTTCAAGGAAAAGATAGCAAGACAATGGTGAGGGACCTGAGGTGTGGTAACAAGGGTTAAAAATTTGATTTTTACTGAGTCCTCATCCATTCCGAATTAGCTAGTGTGAGGATGCTAATATTTGATCAAATTTTTTTAATGAAATGTCCCTCTACAGTCTAAAGAGTCATTTTACTTAAGTCAAATGATTGGGAAGCTATAAAGAAGCATGTAAGGCCAGGTGCCAGTAACTCATGCCTGTCATCCTAGCTACTGAGGAGGCTGAGATCTGAGGATAGCCATTTGAAGGTAGCCTGGGCAGAAAAGTCCCCATGAGATTCTTATCTCCAATTAACCACTAAGAAACTGGAAGTGGCACTGTGGCCAAGTGGTAGAGGGCTCACCTTCAGTAAAAGAAGCTCAGAGATAGCACCCAGGCCCAGAGTTCAAGCCCCAAGACTGGCTAATTGTGTATATATACTACATATATATGTGTATATATGTATACACACATATATACATGCACATACCTATATACATGTATATAGATAGATATGTATATGTATATAGAGAGAAACATAGACATATATACAAAAGCATACAGGAAGCTATGGGCTCATTAATAGGAATTATGTGGAGGAAGAGCTTTTTTGGACAATGGTTCCAATGTATACTGAACCAAGACTGTTGCTGGTGGCTCATGTCTGTAATCCTAGCTATTCAAGAGGCAGAGATTTGAGGGTAGAAGTTCAAAGTCAGACTGAGGAGGAAAAGCTATGAGAAATCTCAAATTAACCAGCAGAAGTCCTGAACGTGGAGCTGTGGTTCAACTGATAGAGCGCTAGCCTTAAGGAAAAAAGCTCCGGGACAGTGCCCAGGACCTGAGTTCAAGCCCTAGTACTGGCATGAAAACCAAACCAAACCACACAGAATAATCATAGGGCTTCTATCGCAGGCAGCTCACCTTTATACTCCATGAGCAGCCAGAAGAAATCTCCAAATTATCAAAGCCACCATATTGGATAATCTTTTTTCCTAAACAATTAACTTTATGTAATCCAAGACTTCAGTCAAACAAGAATCTCACTTTAAGGCTCATTTAAAGTGAGATATATTCCCAAAGTAATCAGAAGGTAAACTAGCTAGAAAGGATTTCTCAGTAGTGGGATGTTAAGAAAGAGAAGAAAAAGTGACACTCAGAGTTCTCTTACTAGTCTTCACAGATCATGATGTGTGAAAAGAATCACTTGAATTTATGTGTAACAAGGAAAGACAGTGTGGTTAATTTCCAGAAGGCCAATTAATGAGATTTCTGAACCAGGAGCTCAGCCTGAAATCCTAGCTATTAAGGAGACTGAGATTAGAGGACTGTGATTCAAGCCAGCCTAAGTAGGAAAATCTGTGAAAGTCTTATTTCCAATTAACCACTATAAAGCCAGTAGTGGATCTGTGGCTTAAGTAGTAGAGGGACAGCCTTGAGTAAAAAAACTAAGGGAGAGTATAAGGCCCTGAGTTGAAGCCATACTACTGACAAAATAAAGGAAGGGAAGAAGGGAATGAGGGAGAGGAAGTTAGGGAAGCAAAGGAAAGAAGGAAGGAGAATAAAATTGAATCACTGATGATAATTACTCTTAGTGATTCAGGAGTTCTTGGTTGTAATGACTTTTCTGTCATTAGAGGGCAGTGTTGAGTTTCCTAATGCAGTAATTACCAGAGCAAAATTGTGAGATCCTTTAGAGAGCTCATCAGAACTAGATCCTAATTTTGGCTCCACTAATTGCTCATTGCTGCTTTGCATCATTTTGAACTAAGTCCTTCTATGTAAAATGTGGTTCATATTTATACATAGTTACAGGCAACAACAACAACAAAAGACCTATGAAAGTCTCTTCAAATAGGAACCTAGATGGCCTTATTGAGTGGGGGATAATAAAGCAAGGTTTTGTTATTATCTAGGGAAATAGAGGGCAAGCATGATTAAGATTGAGATTGTGTAATATGAATTCGGCTTCCATCAATGTCTAAGTGTGATCTTTCATGATAAAGGCTGGCTTATGTTCCTCTTCCATATTACATGTTCCATGGTCATCATTCTCTCATCCTGACTGGGCAGGGATGTTTTCTTTGTTCCAAACCAAGTGAGAGTCAGTTCATTAACATGAACTCCTTACAATGACACAGATCTTGAATTTTTCTACCTTTCTATCATCAATATCTAATTCTAAAATAGAATGAGTATGTGGTGTTTTGCTTGTTTTTGTTTTTTAGTTTAGGCTGGACATCAGTGGCTCACACCTGTAATCCTAGCTACTCAAGAGGCTGAGATCTGAGGATCATAATTCAAAGCTAGCCAGGGCAGGAAAGTCCATGAGACTCATCTCCAATTAGCCGTCAGAAAAGCCAGAAATGACTTTGCTTTTACTGTGGTTCAAGTGGTAGATCATTAACCTTGAGTAAGACAGCTTAAGGACAGCACCCAGGCCCTGAGTTCTAGCCATAGGATTGGCACACACACAAAACAGTGTTCAATGTTTTCAGAAGTGGTGAGGTGTGACTCAAAGTAGTAGAGAGCTAGCTAGTAGAAGCTCAGGGATAGCACCCAGTTCAACAACAAATACCACACATATACATTGAAGCCAGCTCAAGATTTTTGTCTTCAGCTTTATTAGTATATAACTGTCTCTTCTAGTGCATAGACAGTAAGATCTCTGCTTAGTGTCTTCAGCTTCACAGATGTTTTAGTCTGTGAACCCTGGGGCTTCCCACTGTGTGACATTCACATGCAGAGGGAAGGCCTCCCTTTCCTGCAGCTTCCTGTATGTTATGTTCCAGCAGCTTCTGTCACCTTCTTGCAGCTCAGGCAGGCTCTTCCCCCAACCCCCCCCCAACCCCTTGGTCCCCACTCCCCTACTCCAGCCTTATCCTTTCAGGTCTCCTGCTTGGGACTCTCTGAATTATGTCCAGTCAGAGTCCTGCAGATTAAGTGATGCCTTGGGTAGGATTAAATCCAGAAAAGTTCCTTCTCCCATAGTCCAACTACTTCTCTCTTTAAAAAATATCATTTTGGCCATTTCTAAGGTCTTCATAAGTCCTTTGTGGCTGAATGCTGGTGGCTCACACCTATAATTCCAGCTACTCAGAAGGCTGAGGTCTAAGGATCTTAATTCAAAGCCAACCCAGGCAGGAAAGTTTATGAGACTTTTCTCTCCAGTTGACCACCAAAAAGCTGGAAATGGAGCTGTGGTAGAGGACCAACCTTGAGTGAAAAAAGTGAAAAAATTAAGAGACAGTGCCCAGGTTCAAGCCCAGGTATGGGAACAAAAATTAAAATCTTTTATCCGCTATTTGGCTCCTTGTTTAAATACTGTCTGTGGGAAGGGTAAATTTGTTAGAATCTTTATTATAAAGATTAGAACATCACTCAGTTGGTATTCCTAGGTTATAAAATGAGCTGAACTAAACAGAAATAGTGGCTTAGAGATACCATGTCTCATTAGATTTTATCTAAACCTTCTAGCAACTTTTTGTAAATTTGAAAAGGTACATAGAATAATAATTTCAGTAGTCTATTTTCTTCAACTCAACTGATTGCAAGTGTTACTATTTCTACAAATTACCAGTACAACATTAAGATGCTTTTCATTATTTTTACATTAAACCTGCAGTATGGATAATGGATTTTCAGCAGCCTAATTTAGGTGCTAAATCTTCAACAGTTTAAAAGAAATAATGTACTATTAAAACCATAGCTAAGTTCAATAAAAATCTTTAGATTGGTTCTATTTTAGTTGGACTTCAACGCAGGGCCTAGGTACTGTTTCTTAGCTCTTTCACTCAAGGCTAATGTTCTACCACTTTGGACACACAGCTGTACTTCTGGTTTTCTGGTTAATTGGGGATAAGAGTTGTATGGACTTTCCTGTTCAGACTGGTTGTGAACCACAATCCTCAGATATAATCCTCCTGGGTAGCTAGGACTACTGATAGGCATGAGAAAGTAGCTCCTGGCTTGTTTAAAACTTTTTTTGGGGGGGTCCAGTCGTGTGGCCTGAACTCTGGGCCTAGGTGCTGTCCCTCAGCTCTTCAGCTCAAGGCTAGCGCTCTACCACTTGAGCCATAGCGCCACTTCCGGCTTTTTTTCTTTTTGCTTATGTGGTGCTGAGGAATCGAACCCAGGGCCTCAAACATGCAAGGCAAGCGCTCTACCACTGAGCCACCTTCCCAGCCCTTGTTTAAAAGTTTTAAGGTAAATCAACAGAAAATAAAATAAAATTCAGTCACATGTTAAATGTCCCCAGGTGCTTGTGACTATTGGCTACCATATTGGACAAACTAGGCTTGGATGACAAGAAAGGATTTATTTTTATTTTTATTTTTGCTAAGCAAAGGAGATTTTCTAGAAGACTTGAAGTATAATGTTACAGAAATTAACATCTAATATGCCTGTAATCACTTTTAGGAAATGCAAGAAATAAATTATGTCTTTAAATATTTTAATATCTATGGGGCAGAAAAAGTTCCCTATGTGGGAGGCTGAGTATGGGAGGATTGTGATTTGAGGACAACTTAGGCAGAAGCTGGATGTGGTGGCACACAGCTGATGATAGCTAAAAGTAGGCATATCTGTCTATGGATCATGCCAGGGTGGAAAGTGAGACCCAATGCTTCACAGCAGCCAGTCAGAAATCTGGGCAGGGAGGTTGGGTAGTATCATGCCAGTCTAGGAAATACAAAGCCCTGAGTTCAAACTCTATTATGGAAAAAACAAATATTCCCCCATTTTACAAAAATCTTTTTCTAACACCAAAGCCAAATTAGTTTGCATAATGTACATCATTTGTGTGCAGAATATGTCAACAAATTACTGTTGTTTTAATACAACATATGTTCCTCCTTCTATGAATTTGCCCTTTTGGGATTCACATTTAATAATATCCTGGCTATAAAAGCCCACTGTGAAAGTGTTCCTTTTGTTATTGTTGACTGAATAATTAGAATGGTGATGTTGACTGTTTAAAAAATGAACTTTTGGTATGGTGGTTATAATTGCCTTCACTCCTGAGACAGAAGAGTGCTTGAATTGGCTGAGGTGAAATTCCAGCTTAGTGAAATAACTCTCATAAATGGTGTTTGACTGTGGGAACTAACATGTAGTTACAATTCAAATTTAAATAGATAAAATGTTTTCTTTTTCCAATTTGAAAAAGGACCATAGGGGAACTATCTGTTCCTGAATCAGAGTAGGAAACCCAAGGAGGACTTTCTGCTTTCTACCACCTAGGGAGTGTGGGAGGAATTCTTAGTAACTATAGCAGAGGAGGGGATCATGACTGGGAAGATTTTTTTTTAGAGGAGAATCTGTGCATGTGTAAGATTGTTATCCCATAATGTAAGTATATGAGTGAGATGCGACCTGTGTGCATGAGGCCCTAGTAGGACTTTATTGCCCAAAGGTCAAGCTAAAGGCACAAGGGGTTCCACTACACACATACCTCAATTTCCATTAGAACTGGCCTAGAATTGTAAGCACTCCCTGACCACAAAGGAAGTGGCATGGGAGGTACTGGGGAAGAGGAAGAGCTCAAGGTGTCTAGGCACCCATGACTAGGAGAGGGGTGTTGATCTGTGCATTCTTTCTCTGGGATGTGGAAGTATTAACATTTAGATTAATTTCTCAAGGCAGTTGTGCTATCGGATTTCTCTCTCTGGCCAGTTCACTTTAAATGTCTGTAACGCCTAAGGTCTCCTGTGAACTTCAGGAGTAGAAATGTTTGTGGAGAAGGGATTGAATCCATTCCGTCGTCCCTCAGCACCTCTGCACAGACCTTCTCTGTGTTCAGAATGGCAATGCATTTGTAAAGGTGTAAGCCTTTACATTCCCAGGACCTTAAAAGGGCAGTTTCTCCAGGTCTCTGAATGGGGCAATTGCTTGGCCAGGTCAGAGATAGAACCTCCTCCCTCCTCCTCCTCTACCTCCTCCTCCTCTACCTATTCCTCCATTCCCTCCTCCTCCATTCCCTCCTCCTCCTTCTCTCCTTCTTCCTCCTCCTCCTTCTTCCTCCTCCTACTCCTCTTCCTCCTCCTCCTCTTCCTCCTCCTCCTCCTCCTCTTCCTCCTCCTCCTCCTCCTCTTCCTCCTCCTCCTGCTCTTCCTCCTCCTCCTCCTCTTCTTCTTCTTCTTTTTCTTTTTCTTCTTCTTCTTCTTCTTCTTCTTCTTCTTCTTCTTCTTCTTCTTCTTCTTCTTCTTCTTCTTCTTCTTCTTCTTCTTCTTTTTCTTCTTCTTCTTCTTCTTCTTCTTCTTCTTCTTCTTCTTCTTCTTCTTCTTCTTCTTCTTCTTCTTCTTCTTCTTCTTCTTCTATTCTTCTTCTGTTCTTCTTCTCTCCTTTCCTCCTTCCCTTCCCTGAAAGTATTCCAGCCACCCCATATTTGGGAAGTAAGTCTAAATTTATTGATAATGCTAAGTTTTGTGTCTGTATATGCTTTGTAAAATAAAACAAAAAAAAGTCTTATGCATTGCTTATCAAAAAAGATGTGTTTTATCTCTTTGAAAGACTTAACTCTGAGCTGTCTCAGGACAGCACAATTTCAGACGTCTATACTCCTGTGCATCTGTTGGTCTGCCGAGGTGACAATAAAGACTCCTATAATTTGGCTTATTAATTGTGGCATCTTTTGTTTTGTTACTGATTGGGTTACAACAATCAGAGCTCAGCCTCCTAAGTAGCTATGATTATAGGTGGGAGCCACTGCCTTTCTGTTCACATCAAATATTCATGCAACTGTTTCAAGTCAAGTACACTGAAGGGAGAGATTGGGAGAAGAAATCTGGGGTTTGCAGGGTGGCTATCAGATGAATGATTCTAAATTACAGAACGGAGACAGATTTATATGTAATCAATTTGGATTTGCTTTCCCATCTTTAAGTGTAAGAACCAGCCAGGCAGTTCATGTCTTTGCAACCAACTGAATTCAGTTCTGAGTCTCAATTTTCTAGTTGCCAAGTGTTGGGGTCTCCCTCTCCTTGTCTCAAGAAGTAACGCTGATCAAAACGTATTGTATTTACTTATTAAATGAAAGCTCCTATGCATAACTACTTAAAGATTATTCTTTGAAAAGAAATTTTTTTTAAAAGAGGAGAAAACTTTAGCAATGTGGCTTAAGTAGTTAATGTAACTAAAAAGGAAAATTTTAAAGGCCATAAAAGCTGGCCAAAGCAGGAACTTGTAACAGGATGTAACTAATACAAGGAAATAGGACTTAATTAAAATAGCTTTTTATTTCAAAGGTTATGCAAAGTTGTATGGAGAAAGAAACCAAATTTTGACCAAAGATTGTAACTCTTTTTTTTGTCCTAGGACTTGAACTCAGGGCCTGGGCATTGTCCCTTCCTCAAGATTAGCATTCTAGTACTTTGAACCACAGGTCAACTCCTGGTTTGGGGGTGGGTAATTGTACATAAAAGTCTCACAGATTTTCCTGCCAGGGCTGGTCTCAACCCTTGATCTTCAGATCTCAGCTTCCTGAATAGCCAGGATTACAGATATGAGGTACCAGAATATAGCTTGAAGACTGTACTTCTTATACTCCCTCCCCCCAGTTATGTATTCAAAGCTACTGATCCTGTCTATATTTCTGAAGAAGGGCTGAAGTGCTGTCTTCCCCCCTGTTTACAAGGTAATAAATGTCCTTTCTCTCGTCTTCACTGTGTGTCTTTATTTGGTTTATAGGGACAAGAGGCTGGAGCTGGTGTGTGGAATAGCTGGAAATTGGACCTAGGGTCTCCTATGCAGTAGTACACCAGCAATTCCTTCTACCATCAGGCTGTACCTTGAATGATATACCTGAGGAACAACCACATATGTCAAATGTCAGGTTTCTGAATGGAAGATTATTTTGAATTTTCTTTTGCAGGTTTTGTTTGTGGAGATGGCTGTAGTGGCATGCATGACCAGTTAAATTTCCTAGAGGACAAATGGGTGAGAGTGAATGGGGGAGGGGAGACAAGGAAGAGATGGAGGTCACTGGATTCTATTATATGGGAATAGTTTGCAAGATACAGAGAAGCCACATCTTGAGAGGTCAAATTGGGAATCTTTTTTTTTTTTCTTTTGGTCAGTTGTGGGGCTTGAACTCTGGACCTGAGCACTGTCCCTCAGCTCTTCAACTTAAGATGAGTGCTCTACCACTTGAGCCACAGTGACAGTGTCACGGAATTTCCTGCCTGGGCTAGCTTTGAACTGTGATCCTCAGATCTCAGTCTCCTTAGTAGCTAGGATTATAGGTGTGAGCCATCAGCGCTTGGCTGGGAGTCTTTAGTAAAATGTCGGTGACTACCGGTAGATTCCTGTCCCAAACACCTGCAGCCCAGAACAGAGCTTGCACAAAGCTTTTAAAGGCAAAAACCATGTTGTGGGTGGGGACAAAGCTCACCACAAGCTAACCATATAGGATAACAATCAGGGGTGAGCATTCTCTATAGCAAAACTTTCCTGGGGATAAACAGTATCACATATATGCAACTAAAAAAATGGCCTGTCTCACCTCAAGGCTTTTCAAGAAGGTTCCCCTAACAAGTTCTCTTTTGGTTATGGTTGTTGTTGTTGTCAGTCATGGGTGCTGTCCCTTGAGCTTTTTTGCTCAAGGGTAGCACTCTACCTCTTTTGGGTTTTTTTGGTCGGGTCATGCGGCCTGAACACTGGGCCTGGGCGCTGTCCCTCAGCTCTTCAGCTCAAGGCTAGCACTATACCACTTGAACCATAACACCACTTCTGGCTTTTTTTCTTTTTGCTTATGTGGTGCTGAGGAATTGAACCCAGGGCCTCATGCATGCAAGGCAAGTGCTCTACCACTGAGCCACCTTCCCAGCCCCCACTCTACCTCTTTGATTCAGTTTTTCTGATTGTTAATTCGAGATGATATAAATCTCACAGACTTTCCTGTCCAGTCTGGCTTTGAACCACAGTTCCCAGATCTCAGCCTCTTGAGTAGCTACATTTACAGGTGTGAGTCACCAGTGCCCAGCTTGTATCTAACTCTTGAGTGTTTTTTGTCATCTGTTTGTCACTGTATGCTCAAATCAGCCATCAAAATTGAGAACAATAGCATTAGGTGTGCTCAGAAAAAGAGCCTGTTCTCCTGTGAGTGATTTCATGACTTTCCCCAGGGGTGGCCAGACCTGTACTCAGTCCACAAAGACACCATGGCCTTCTTCTGATGGACTCTAAAGCATGAAGGGGGAGCCCCATCACCAGCGGCACTTTGTGGACATTATTTCCCACGCGTCCAGAGTTACATAGGATACCCTGCTCCCTGGGAAAGAAAGGGAGGGAAACTCCAACACTTGGCAACTAGAAAATTGACTCAGAACTGCATTTAGTTGGATATAGAGCAATGAACTGCTTGGCTATTTCTTGCACTTAAAGATGGGGAACCAAATCCATATTGATTACACACAAACTAGTCTCTACTCTGTAGTTCAGAATCATTCATCGGATAGCCACACTGCATGCCCCAAGATTTATTCTCCCAATTCTCTCTTCAGAGGCCTTGATTGGAAACAGTTCCATGCATATTTGATGTGAACAGAAAGGCAGTGGCTCCTACCTGTAATCCTACCTACTCAGGAAGCTGAGGTCTAAGTATACTGATTTGAAGCCAGCCCAGATAGAAAAATCTATGGGATTCTTATCTTCAACTAATGAGCAAAAAGCTAAAAGTAGAGTTTACTCAAGTGGTAAAATGCTAGCCTTGGGGAAAAAAATACTAAAGGACAGCCAGATCTTGGAGTTCAGTCCCTGTACTAGAATAAAAAGAAAAGGAAGGAGGGACAGGGAGGAAGGAAGGAAGTAAAGAAGAGGGAGGAAGGAAGAAGGAAAAAGAAAAAGGGAGGGAGGAAAGAAGAGGGGGTTAGAGGAAGAGAAGAAGGGAAGGAAACCTAGTCTCATATGTATCACTATGGTTCTATCTCTAGGCAAGTAATTGCTTCATTCAGAGACCTGGAGGAAGTTAATACTCTTTAAAGGTCCTGGGAATGTAAATGCTTACACCTTTACAAATGCACTTCCATTCTGCTGAAGAGAAAGGGTCTTTGCAGGAGCTCTGAGGGTAGATAGAATGGATGCAATCCTTCTCTACAAACATCATTTCTACTTTGAGGTGGAGACCTCAGTAGTTACAGCCATTGAAAGTGAGTTGACAAAGAGAGAAATCCAATAACACAACTGCCATGAGAAATTAATCTACATGATAATACTTTCACATCCCAGACTCCTCTGGGCCCAGGGTTTGAAAGAACTGTAGCCAACTGCAATGTTAGCAGAAGGAATTGCTAGTCAAGGGCACCCTGAGAAGAGATGAAGATCTCGTTCCTGATAGGATGGAATTCAATTAGAAACCACCACCCAAATTTTTCAAAGCAAACGAGCTTATGGCCTTTCCCTGATGCCTATGCCCAACGTCCAACAGAGACAGACATGTGGCATTTTCTGTTTCTTTTTGGAGTCCCAGGTTGGGAAAAGCATGTACTCAGATAGGACTATGGGAGAACTGAGCGTCCACATCAGGATACCACTAAAAAAAATGTATACCAAAAACTAATGGACAACAAATCAAAAGAGCTGCTTTTGCTAGTACTCTGCTGCTGCTGCTGCTGCTGTTCTGTTCTGTTCTGTTGCTCTAGCTACTGAGCCAGTATGGTGGAGTGGGGATTTTGCTGATTGGCTGTCTCCCTTTTCATGGACCCTGTTGATGGGTTGTCTCTTTTACAGACCATGGTTGGAAAGTTGCATGCATGGGGAATATCTTGGGAGCATCTTCCACTTAGTCCATTTCTTGCTCTTGGTGCACCTGGTCATTTTCTCCTGGCTATTGTGATTTCTCTGTCCACCATGTTTCCTTAAATGGGGTCTCCAAACTGACTTCCATCTGACAGCTATAGAAACACATGTTCCTCAATTGGGAATGTTTTCCTAAGTCTACCTGTCCATTAATGGGAACCAGTGAACCTGGTTAGCTCTGTGAGTGAGTTGAAGGAATCTTTACTCAAATACTCATGGCAATGAGAGGAGTTGTTACCATTTTGGAGTGAATTTCATACATGCAATTGCAAAACCCTGTATTCCATAATTTCAAGAAACATGTTTAAGCATGATTGCAAATGAGAAACTGTTGTAGTGAAAATCAAATTCAAGAACATATGTTGCTTTTTTTAAGTCAAATGTTATTTTATTTAAAGATATAAGTAAAGCAGGTGTTAGTACAATGTCAAGGACACTGATGACACAGTAGTTTAAAAAGATCCCTTATGAACCCCACACTATGGTGAAAAGATGGATATTAATCAAATTGTACTAATGAAACTGCACTGAGGGTTCTTCAAAAAATAGCCATCTCATTACTGTCATCCTAGCTAAACAGGAGGCTGAGATCTAAGGATCATGGTTCAAAGCCAGCTACAGCAGGGAAATCTATAATGTTCCTATCTCCAATCAACCAGGAAAGAGCTGGAAGTGGTTCAAGTGACACAGTACTAGCCTTGAGTAAAAAATGCTAAGAGATAGCACCCGGCCCTGAGTTCAAATCTTAGTACCAGCAAAAAAGAAAAGAAAAGAAATGGAGAGAGGGATTGGAGAAAGGAGAAGGAGTGTGGGGAAGGAGGGATGGAGAAAAAAGAGAGAGCAGAGCTTTGTTGTGTTTGAGTGATATGTGACCTAAAATGACACATGATAGGAAAGTAGCCCTGAGAAAGGAAGTGAGGGAAAGGGGAGGGGTGTAATAAAGAGTTTTGCGGGACTGGGAAAGTGGCTCAGTGTTAGAGTGCTTGCCTTGCATGCATGAAGCCCTGGGTTCGATTCCCCAGCACCACTTAAGCAAAAAGAAAAAGCCGGAAGTGGCACTGTGGCTCAAGTGGTAGAGTGCTAGCCTTGAGCTGAAGAGCTGAGGGACAGCACCCAGGCCCAGAGTTCAGGCCCCATGACCAGACCCAAAAAAAAAAAAAAAAAAAAAAGAGTTTTGCTGTATTTGAGCCATGTAAAGACCTAGTAATGACCTGATCAAGGGCCCTTGAAATGGGACAGGAAAAGCAAATGCTTTGTTCTCTGCAGCAGTTTCAGAGCTGATAAGCAGCTAGCTGGACCCAAAGCTATTCTATGAGGTCATAAAAGGACTATAGGCCAGGTGTTTGGTGGCTCATGCTTATAATCCTACCTACTCTGAAGGCTGAGATCTAAGGATCAAAGCCAGCTTGCACAGGAAAGTCCTTTAAGACTCTTATCTCCAATAAACTGCTCAGAATAACCAGGAGTTGTGCTGTGGCTCAAGTGGCAGAGCACTAGCCTTGAGCATAAAGAAGCTTAGGGACAGGCCCCAGGTCCTGAGTTCAAGCCCCGGGACTGGAAAAAAAACTATACACAGTGGCAACTTTTCTCAAAGGGAGGCAATAACATCCTAAACAACCTTGCCTGGGAACAGGGGATAGAATTGGGTGGACCCAAGTGTATGTTTCTAGAAAATTCTGACACATGATAAACTCAAAGTAAGAGCAATTGCTATTTCAAGAGGGAAATATGCCAGGTACCGTAAACATCAAGAAGTTCTCATAGAAGTTTTTTAACCTTAGACTTAAAGCTACAAGGCCAGTTCTAGCCACGTGAATATTGACAGCCTAAAACACTGACTTTTCTTACCTGCTGTTTCCTTCATAGCCAGAGAGGCCCAATTATGTCACCGCCTTCAGCCCAGCAACAAACCATACCTGCTAATGCTTTCACCCCACCAGTGGCCACCACTAGAGCTGCAGCAGATCCTTATCTTGCTGTGTCACTGCCTGGAGAACTCAAGGAATGAAATCCACAGACAGCAAGGAGTAAGTGTTAAAAGTTTTCAATTTATGCATGTGAGAAGAGGAGAGAGAAAACGTTCTTGCTGGGTGCGAGGGGTCATGATAGCGGTTTGCCAACTAACTGGTTTAATCTATGGTGGGTTCTTTTCTTTTAATCTATATAGGTGTCATTTAACTTTTATGCTAATGATTTGCTGGAAGGTGACTTGCTCATTGGTCACGAACCATGATATTTTTAATTGGTCATTCCCTTTTAGCTATTGGGGCATGGAATTACCTAAAGATCATCCTCAATCTCTCTCTCTCTCTCTCTCTCTCTCTCTCTCTCTCTCTCTCTCTCTCTCTCTCTCTCTCTCTCTCTCTCTCTCTCTCTCTCTCTCCTCTCTTTCTCTCTCTTTCTCTCTCTCTCTCTCTCTCTCTCTCTCTCTCTCTCTCTCTCTCTCTCTCTCTCTCTCTCTCTCTCTCTCTCTCTCTCTCTGTCTCTCTCTCTCCTTTTTATTTATTTTTTTGCTGGTTTTGGGGCCTAACTCTGGGCCTGGGTGCTATCCCTCAGTTCTTCAGCTCAAGAGTAGCACTCTACCACTTGAGCCACAGTACCACTTCTGGCCTTTTCTGCTTATGGGTGTTGAGGAATCAAACCCAGGATCTCATGCATGCAAGGCAAGCACTCTACCACTAAGCCACCTTCCAGGACCTATTTTTCTTTCTTTTTTTAAGAGAAATCTTGCAGGCTTATTCCTGATTTCTTCTGCTGGATTAATCTACCTATTCCAAGATATCTCTTTCTTTCTTTCTTTCTTTCTTTCTTTTTCTTTTTCGTTTTTGTCAGTCCTGGGGCTTGAACTCACAGCCTCAGGGTTGTCCTTGAGCTCTTTTGCTCAATATGAGTGCTCTACACTTAGAGCGACAGTGCCACTTCCAGTTTTCTGGTGGTTAAATGGAGATAAGCTTCTCACAGAACTGAGCTGGCTTGGAGCATTGATCCTTAGATCTCAATTTCCTGAGTAGCTATGATTACAGGTGTACCAGCTCCCAATACTACAGTTCTTTACATCCACAGCACTTGTGTGAATGTAACATACTACATACAGTATAGTCTATGTGCTTTCTATTCCTGGGCATAAGGCCTGCTAATGGATTCACTACCTGTGGAAATGGCCTACGGTAGACTTTTTTGATTGAATGTTAGGCCCATTTCTCACAAATCCATTTTCTTCCCTTCTTTTTTCAAATATGTAAGCAGCACCAAGTTTTTATTTTCTCACATGTTGCTCATCCATTACGGGCTTTGTAGGTGCCTCCTCTAGTCACCTTCTCCTTTCCCCAGTACATCTGAACATCACCCCTGAAAGCTATAAGGGCTGGAAGGAGCAGCTGGCTGCTCCTTTATATTTGAGCTTAAGTGAATTAGAATGATCCCATCTCTGATCAGTCAATTCCAGGCGAGGCCTAATGTGGAAGAAAGAGCCTTCCTCCTGGATTTATTTATTTATCTATCTTTAAGTAGTTGTACAAAGAGGTTTCAATTCAACACATCAGTTTAGAAGTGCAGGGCATCTTTTTTAAAAAAAAATTGGTTTTTGGGTTTGAACTCAGAGCCTAGTTGCTGTTCCTGAGCTTCTTTACTCAAGGCTAGCCCTCTGCCACTTTGAGCTACAGCTCCCCTGCTGGTTTTCTTGTAGTTATTTGGAGATAAACTCATGGAATTTCCTGCTCAGGTCAGTTTGGAACCTTTATTCTCAAATCTCAGCCTCCTGAGTAGCTAGGATTATGGGCAAGAGTCACCAGCTATCAGCTGTACAATGCAGCTTGATCCACGCCATTCCTTCCATCATTCTTCCCATCTCTCCCAACCCCACCCAAGTTACCTAGTTCCATTTTAACAGATGTACATTGAATATGATGATTGCATTCTCCCACCCTTCCTCTCTCTATCCCTCCACACCATACCACGTCATCCACCTACCCCCCCACCTCAATTTCTAGCTTCCTGTTATCCATTTTGTTTGACTATTAGTTTTTCAAAGAATTCTCTCCTGCATATACCACGTTATTTCTGTTAATGATATACCATATACTTTAGTTAATACATTTGTAGTATGTATCTATGTATGTGTGTGTGTGTGTGTGTGTATATATGCACATGACCCAGTGTGTGCTTATATATATTTATAAATGAGGTCTCTCTTCCATCTATGAGAAACAACATGTGATCTTTTGTCTTTCTGGACCTGAGTTACTTCCTTTAACATAATTTTTTACCCTGACACCGGTGGCTTACACCTGTAATCCTAGCTACTTAGGAGGCTGAGAGCTGAGGATCATGGCCCAAAGCCAGCATAGGCAGGAGGGTCCATGAGACTCTTATCCCCAATGAACCACCAGAAAATTGGAAGTGTCACTATGGCTCAAAGGCTAGCCTTGAGCAGAAAAAGCTCAGGGTCAGCATTCAGACCCCAAGTTCAAGCCCCCCATCCAACAGAAACAAAACCAACTATAATTTTCCCCAGGCCCATTCATTTCTAGGCAGCTTCCTTTTCTCCCAGTATAGGCATTTGCAATTGCTGGCTACAGAAAGAGCTATTTAAACTCAAAAAAGTCTGGTACCTCACAGGGCTAAGGGGAGAGGTGAAATGATATAGACAGATCCTTGATGATATTATTAAAATGCAGAATCCTGCTAGCCTTGAAATTCATTTAAATGCTATACTTGCCAGTTCTATGAGCCTATAAATCCCCTTTATTGTTTAAGTCAATTTGAACTGTACTTTTTTCTTATTTCTAGCTCTAATGCACCCCAAATGCTATTGATCATTCCATTAAGGATAGCAATTTGACATGTTCAAAAGTCTTAAAAGTGTGTATTACCCTCCAAGCCAGTACTTCCTCGTCTCAGAATTTATCCTAGGTAAACAGTTGAGTGGCTATGAAGATATTTACATGCTTAAGCCCATACATAATGTTTCTCAGAACAGCTAAATAATGAAAGTGATTTAAATGTAAATATAAAGACACTGCCAAACACTGTCCAGCTCATGGATTATGATAAACGAAATAATTACACACAGTTGACAGTGAAAGCTAGACCTCACTGATTAACTGGTTTTGATAATCTACTCTTATTTTAAAATATAGAACAACAATGATGTAATGAAAAATACCTTTTAAGTATCAAAGTCATTACTTCAGAGTTTCTCATCCCTGTCTATATATTAATTATCTAGGAAAACCATTTAAAATTAGGCTCTCTGGTGATATGCATTTGAGTGGTTCAAGGGTACAGTGAAAAGTAAAAATTATTATTTTTTTAACCTGTAACTGGGCTTGAATTTGCTGCTTATGGCTAGGTGCACTACTGTATGAACCATTTCTCCAGCCTTGCTTTTTGTTGGTTATTTTGGTGATGGATTTTTGCAGACATTTTTGCCCAGTCAGGCCTCAAACTACAATCCTCTATGTCTTAGTCTCTTGAATAGCTAGGATTTCAGACACAAGCCATTAGTGCCCACCTTACTACTTCTTTAATCCTCAGTTTTGCAGTTTTGACAATTCTTCTAAATATTACTAGTGTCACCTGCCTTGTGTTGATGATCAGATCTCAGATAACTTGTTAGTGGCTTGTGATACAGAAGGGTCTAGACTGTATGCAGAGAAATTTGATTTTAAAAGCCATCATGTTGACAGTAACATTGAATTGTCTTTTAGTGCATGAGGATCAACATGAGAGGAATTCTGGAGCAAAGAAAAAAGACTGAAGCCAGGTACCAGTGTTTCATGCCTGTAATCTTAGCTACTCAGGAGGCTGAGATTTGAAGATTGCAGTTCAAAACAGAAAAGTCAGAAAAGTTCAGAGCAGAAAAGTCCATGAGACTCTGATCTCCAATAAACTACTCAGAAATTGCCAGAAATGGTTCTGTAGCTCAAGAGGTACAGCATTACCTTTCATCAGAAAAGGCTTTATTTATTCAAGGATGTGGGCTGAATGTTGAGCTAGCCAGCAAGAATTAGATTGCCTACAGAAGGAAAGTAAGGTAGTTCAGAACCATGAAAGGTAGGAGGATCAACTAGCTTCTAGGTACAGCTACATTTAGAACTCGTGTTTCTTACTGGTCATCATATGGAAAATTCTAGAAAGTGTCAGACAGAAGGTGGTGTTCTGTCTTTGTGTGAAATCCTGAAGAGCCTCAGAAGGAGATGGAATACTAGTGTGTGTGTGTGTGTGTGTGTGTGTGTGTGTGTGTGTGTGTGTGCGCGCACACGTGCGCATATATGAACAGACCTAGGGTTTGAACTCTGGGTCTGGATGCAGCGTCTGAGCTTTTTTTCTTTTCTTTTCTTTTTCTTTTTCTTTTTTTTTTTTTGCTCAAGGCTAGCACTCTACCACTTGAACCACAGTTCCATTTCTGCCTTTTTTTTTCTTCGTAGTTATTTGGAGATGAGAATCTCAGAGGCTTTCCTGCTTGGGCTGACTTTGAGCCACAATCCTACCACTACTCAGCCTCCTGAGTAGCTTGGGTGACAGTTGTGAGCCGCTGGCAGCTGGCAAAGGATTGTTTTGAATAGTCTAGAACTTTGGTTGGGAGAGGGGAAATGGTGGTAATTATTGGCTGTAAATACTTGGAGAACTAAGATATGAAAATAGAATAGATACTTTTATGTGCAGCAGAGAAGATAAAACCAGAGCCAGTGGAAAACTGGGAACTGGTGACTCACACCTATAATCCCAGCTACTCAGGAGGCTGATATCTGAAGAGAGTGGTTTGTAGCCAGCCCAGGTAGGAAAGTCTGTGAGACTCATCTCCAATTAACCAACAAAAAGCTAGAAGTAGTGCTGTGGCTCAAGTGGTTGAGCACCAACATTGAGAAAAAATTAAAAACATCAAAAGCTAAGTGACAGTGTCCAGGCCTGAGTTCTAGCATAATTCCAGTATGCACGTGCACGTGTGGTGTGTGTGTATGTGTGTGTGTGTGTGTGTGTGTGTGTGTGTGTGTGTGTGTGCATGTGTGGTGCGCACGTGCGTGCACGCACACATTCATATAGACACAATTTTTTAAAAAAGATCAATGCACAATTAAAGAAAAAAAGATCAAGAAACAGCTTTTAGCTTAATTTAGGTTGGTCCCAAATAGAACACATACACTTGTATAGAAGGAGGTTGCCCATTCCTGGGAATGTTCATGTTATTCTGTTTTATAGGCTAGAATACTTTCTAAATGGATTAACTAATTTGATCTCCCTAGGGGGGAAAATACATTTAGTCCCATTTCATGGATGAGTGTCCAGACCTCAGGAATCCTACCTTCTCTGCCCAAAACAAAACAGTGATGTATGGGTCACAGTCCCACACACACTCCTTTTCCAGGTTTTTCGTTCATCTTGTTGCTACAGAGATGGGGGATAGGTAGATTCCAGTTTCTTTCTGAGTTTTCTCTTTTCTGAGAGTCCAGGGTATAGCATCTCTGCTTTTCACTTCCAGGGTCTACACATGTAGTGCAGTGACTGACAGCCTGCTTCCTGCTGAGTCTTAGCTGGCTAATCTAAGTTTTTGAAGGGCCAATTATACAGTGTGGATACCTGGAACATTTCAACTTTGTATTTCCTTCCAGTCTACTAGAATATTCTCTTTCTCCTCCTCCTCCTTTTCCTTCTTTTGTACCAATCCTGGGGCTTAAACTTAGGGCCATGGTGCTGTTCTCCAGCTTTTTTGGGGCAAGACCAGTGCTCTACCACTTGAGCTGCACTTCTGACTTTTTTTATTTAGTCGTTTATTGGAGATAAGAGTCTCATAGGCTTTCCTATTCAGGCTGGTTTTGAACCTTGATCCTTAGATCTTAGCTCCTGAATAGGTAGGATTATAAGAGTGAGCCACTGGTGCCTGGTTTTAGTATTCTCTTTATACACAGTTGTAGTCTGTCTCTCAAGGTGCAACTCAAATCTCATAACCCCCTAGAGCCTTCTAAGGGAATGAAGTTTGGGACTTCTTTGAGCACCTGTAGTATGTATCCTGTGTCCTATTTGTCTCAAGTCATGGAAATTCTGCTCTCCATTCTTCACATATGCCAGCCATAGCTTCTTGCTTGTGCTGTGGAATCCTCTATGGTATATTTTCCTCTCCTTTTCTGGGGAACTGCACACCACCCACGGCAAAGCTGGAGTTCACCCGAAAATGATAAGCATCTACTTGATGATTTTTGGTTTATCTCCGTGGGGTTTTGATCTTCTTATTAATAACATCTTACAATATGCCCCAAAATATTATAGAATTTCAACTCCAGCACTCAACCATCTAGTGTTTGACTTGTGGCTCTGCTACTTTCTACAAATGTAATCTTTATTTTTTGTCAGTCATGGGGCTTTAACTCAGGCTCTGGGTCATGTCCCTGAGCTTTTTTGCTCAAGGGTAGCACTCTACCACTTTGAGTCACAGTTCCACTTCCTGTTTTCTTGAGGTATTCTCAAGGGAGGTTGGCATAAGACAAAGAGGTGTACAACCTGGCTAGTTTCTTAGGACTGGGTCACCAGGACATTTCATTTTCCTTAGAAGATACTGGAGCCTCAGCTGTTTGCTTACTGAGAGGCTAGGATTACAGGCATGAGCCAGTGGCACCTAACAAGGACCCTCACCTAAGTGAGGCCCTATGAAATTAATAAATAAGGGTTCAGTAGCCATCTTGCAGGCCTGTGAAGTAATGTAGGTAGAGGAAAGGCTGCAACTTGAACTTGAATTCAAGGCCTTAGTGCTGTCCTTTTGATGCTCAGTGCTAGCACTCTACCCTTTGAGCCACAGGTCCAATTCTGTCCTTTTGCTGATTAATTGAAGATGAGTGGCTTTAGAGTTTACTGACTAGACTGGCTTCCAACTGTGATCCTCAGATCTCAGCCTCCTGATTAGCTAGGATTACAGGCATTTACTTTGGACAGATGCATACAAGCCTCTTCACAGAATTTTCACAGAATTGTAGAGACATATCTCATCAGTTTCTCCACCACTTTTATACTACCGTGTAGGACTTAGCCAGTCCCATAGGTGTCCTCTTAGTTCAGAAAAGGAGAACCATAGAGTTGACTTCCTTCTCTCTTCCTATTGGTACAGATCCCTTCATCATAACTGGGAGGAAGATGAACAAGTAAACCAGTAAGTGGATGTTGACACAAAAAGAAGTTCTGTTCCTGAAAACTGGGTATCTTTGAGGCTTTTGAACCAAAGTGCAAGTTTGTTTGTCTACCATTTATGAGGGTTGAGGCTTGGCACTTCAGTGAATGCCAAATGACACAGTTGTGAATGTGGTGGCAATTGTGGATTCTCGTGGGTGACAGGGAAAGCAGTGTGCAGAAAATCAGATCCTGTGGGGAAACAACATTCTCACTGGCTATCACAGGGTGAATTTTGGAGAATTGTCTTTCAGAAGCTCCTGGAAGTGTGTTGTGATGATCATTCTGCTCCCAGGAGTCTCCTCCATTTCTCAACATGCAAGTCTGCATATATGATGGACAGCCACAGCATGAGTCCTGGCAGAAAGGGGCTGTGGTAGAAGGCTCAGGCTCAGGCTCTCACTTTCCTTGTCACCAAACTGCCCACAGCATCATTTGTTTCATCTTCACTGTGTGGATGGACTTGTACAATGATGACTTTTATGAGCGTAAGAACCATGACACCCTGAAAGAACTTACACAGTATGTCAAATTCAACTTGCCCTCTTCGGACTGGTTTTCCCCTTACATATTCTTCTTGAAAAGCTGGAGGAGTGTGTGACCAGTGAGTCCAAGAAAAAGAGGAAGAAGTCCTTGTTTAGATGCCTCAGAGCCTGTGAATAGGGATGGAACCTGGGTGTCTAGGGATGGGCCTGAATGGCCAAGAGCCCCTAGTACTACCCGGCATGGCAAAATGTTCTTTTATGGATATTCTCTGCCAGGTAATTTTTCTTTTTGAAAATACATGAACATAGCCACTCATCAGTGTTCAGTCTAAGTTCAAACTATAGAGATCCCCCATTAGATCCTTATGGAAGTTTAGTTGCACCTTAACTTCTAGAGTCCACTCTAAAATCCTGTGCCTATTTCCATTCATAGGTTAGCATTACTGTAGAGCAGCTTCTCCTGAACTCCAGATAAGGAATCTATTAGTGATGTTGGTGTTGGTAACCAATGGAGATCAGGAGCCATCCCTGCACTCCAGAAAGCATGTGAACATAGAGGGGTTTGTTCCATTTGTAGCAAAGCCCAAACAGGTTTTGAGCCCTGTGCACATTCCAGTGGTTCTGAACCCTACATGTGATGCAGGTGTACCTGCATGAACCAGCAAGGAAGAACATGATCCAGAATGACTTCCATTGACGTTTAGAATCCACCTAGATCGGCTCCAAACTAGTCAAATCAGCACTTGTTTTGTTGTGCAGGATAAAGTATTACCCATGGGGCTAATGGAAAATGCCCCCAGTCTATGTTCAGGAGAATCAATAAGCTCCTAGCCAGTGATATCTGGAAAAATCTGAGTTTCTACAAAATCATACAATGAGGTCCTAGAAAAGCTTTGAAGCCTGACTTAAATGTGACAAGCAAAGAAATTGGCCAGTTTGAGGCAATTTAATATCCTGGGTGGTATTTATTGTCATTTTGGGAGTAGAAATCAGATATTTATGACCTACTAAAGTACTGTTCAATTGTGCTATAGGTTCTGAGTCCAGAGATTCAAATTTCTTTTTTTTAATTTATTGTGAAAATACTGTACAGAGGGGTTACAATTACATGGGCAAGATTTCTATAACCTATTAGCTCTCTATCATCTATACCTCCATTTCCAAGGAACACAAAGTTTTACAGGACTTCTACATTTCTTCTTCTGTTTCCACAACTGTTCCATTTATATAATTGTTGGTTTGTAAATCTGGTAGTAGAGCTGCATACTTATAATCAACCACAGCTTTTGGAAAGGCAAATCTGAATGCCATCCCAGGGCAAAAAGTGAACACCTTGTCTGAAAATAAACTGAAAACCAACTGCCTAGGGCAGGGGTCAAGTAATAGAATACCTCCCTAGTCAACTTAAACTTCTGAGCTCTATGCCAGGGCAGCTTATTATTTTTTTCTCTCTCTCAGTGATTCCCAAATTGAGAACACAAAATTCCTTACATCATTGCATTTTTTTTCCACAGTGTTTTTGTCCAGGATCAAAACCATCTGAAGATAATTTCTCCTACATCAGAACAAATAATAAAAGTATTACACACCTCTAGCCTCTAGCTTCTTGGCTTCAGCATACCTGCTCACTCGGCTTAGTCTTCCAACTCTTCTAAAACTGCATCTTTCAAACTATTATTCCAGCCAGGTGCTTGTGGTTCACACCTGCAGTCGTAGATACCAGGATGAGATCTGAAGATTACAATTGAAAGCCAGCCTGGGCAGAAATAATCTGCTCTAACCATCCAAAAAAAAAAAAAGCTGGAAGTGGAGCTGTGGTTTAAGCACTAGAGTGCTTGTCTTGAGCAAAAAAGCTAATGGACGGCACATAGGCATTGAGTACAACTTCTTGGCCAGAAGAAAACACAAAACCCCATTATTCATAAAAATATCCTTTGCTTGTTCAAACTGCTATAATTTTGTTTAAATTTTAATTTCAGGTTTTAGTCTTTTATTTTTGTATTATTTCCTTAGCTCCAGTTCTGTCTCAATTTTCCTAATTCAGTCTGTTTACCCTTGAGTCTGGATAAGCATCGTCTGGACTAAATGCACATTACCAACTTAGGTTATTAATTGTCAGGACTAGTTTAGTAATAGAAAATGGTTTTTGTTGCTGTTGTTGCTCTGGTACAGGGATTAGAACTCAAGTCTTGGATGCTCACAAAATGCTCCCAACTCCATAATTGCAGAGGTTAGCATATATTGCTTTTCTTATAAAATTCTTCTTAGATTTACAGTATTTTTTTTACAATTTGGCTATGGCTCCATTTCCTGTTTTTTAACTAATTAAGTGAATATGATGGAGTTATACAGGCTTTTCTGCCCTGGCTGACTGAATCCTAGCATCCTCAGAACTTAGATTACAGGTGAGTCTCCAGCATACATTAAATTGATTTTTTGAAGTTGTCCCACACTATCATTTCTAAAATAGTTACATTGCATGTCATATCTGTAAAATTTAGGAAAATGAATGATTGATGTCAATAAGTCCACCAGAAAAGCGGTATGGACAGACTCCAGATGGACAAAAGTAGGGAACTAACAGTGAAATCAGAGGTAATGGCAGGTACAGGGCAGGGAGAGGATAGAAAGGGGGATTAAAATGGAAACATTCAATACAATACACATTTTAAAGGATATGTATGCCTATGTACATATAGACAGACACATATGTACACAAACCTACCCAATGTAACATATACATATATTTCTTCCCTTTTTCTTCCTTTCCATTTCTTTATTATGCTTCTGAGTAATGACCTAAGGGTCTTTTACATACTAAACACATCTGAGCTTCCCTTCTGTCATTAAAGAATGACAAGCCAAATGTTTTCCTTCCATGTCAGTCTTGAGTAGCTAGGAGTACAGGTGTGAGCCACAAGTACGTACTCTGAACAAATTCTGGTATATCAAATTGTTAATGGAGAAGACTCATACACATGATTTTTTTAAAAAAATGAGATTGATGATGAATACTTGCTTGTCTGAGAGAAGGCATGGATTGAGACTAGAATAGCTGAATTCTAAATTTGTGATTGTTTTCTGTTTGGGTAGTGCTTGTAAGTGTTGATTCCAATATATTAAGTCTCTAAAGATTTTGGGGGAAAAAAGGCATGGGTTGTGGAGGTTTGGGTTGTTGAGGTTTTTTTCCTTCCCACAAGCTCCCATTCTTCCTTTTTCTATTATTTTGTTTCTATCATCCTAGTTGTATATTTTAATTATTGAGGCTTTGGAACTCACCAATGTGAATTTTGCAAGCCTTATTATAATAATGTATTTCCTGACAACAGTAAAATAGATTTAGATTTAGACAATTATCATTGTCTAAATGGTTCCGTAATTAATTGGGAAGGAAATCCATAATTAAATTAGTTATATGTAAATACATGTTATATTCTTTACACTATATTATATATAATATATTATGTAAGATTGAATATGATTTTTTCAAACTATGAGAGCATTTAACATTTTTAGTCTCAAGGGTATTTTTTCACAAACCAGTATAAAGCATTATTGGGGAAAGTGGTGATATAACTTTGATTATAATTATATAAATATATATTTGTGTGTGTGGATATAATACTGTTTATAAATAGATGAATAAATACATGTGTATATACATTTGTGTATCTATGTATGAAGTGAATATAATTAAGTTGACCACATTATGTCCCAAAAAAGGGCTATGAGTTGTATGTACAAGGTTCAGACCTATAATCCTAGTTGTATAGGAAGGTGGGTTCTGAGTTTTAGCCTCTTTTACCATCATGGCATTAGACTTTGAGAGGAAGTCTGGGCCCCTCCAGGATAGCAAAGACACATATGCCGTTGGATCACCCTCCCTGACCCCAGAGAAAAGTCAGTAGAAATAAGGACAAGCTTCTTATCCTATGATAATCTATTCAATTCCTGTACCAAGATGGCCACCTGTAGATGGAAAGTTAGCATTCTCTCCAAAAGGATCTCAAAAGAGCCTTCTGAACTATAGTCTCTGACTATACTGAATTAAAGATTATTTTTGTTCCCAAGCTGCAAACACATATAAATATGCCAATGGCTCCAGAGATGGACAAAGTCTTACAAATACTCACATAAAATTATATACTATGTTTCAATAATTCTGTGACAAATCATCAAAGGCATGTCTTGATTTTTTCTTTTCTTTTTCTTTTTTTTTTAAAGAAATGGAAACACACTGAGTGCATCAGGGGGTGAGGGATGGTTTGGTTGCTGAACTTTTGAATGTACTCCTGGGCATGGGAGATCCCTGTCTGGGTGACCTTTTGTGGGGGTGGGTGTCCTCACAGCTTCACAAAACAATGGCCATAACTTCTATGACATCACAGATACTTTTGCCATGGCAGCAGATAGGTTTCAGGCACTGATCTGGCCATCAGGTGGACTCAGATACACAGAGAGCACAAAAGATGAGAGGAAATGACTGCTAGACACCAGGCTACAGCTTGATGAGCTGTCCTGACTGGTAGCTAGGATTACTTGAGCTGGAACAGGCTTATTCCCATGCTAAGGCTCCTGAGCACTAAAGACCAGGCACTAGGCAGGGGTTGGAGAAACAGAAGTGAATGTGGCTGCCTCCATGCCTATTTCATGCTGAGAAGAAAACCAGAAATCATAATGACAATCTCTATAACTCAGAGGCATGACATTGGTGGTATTGTGGGTACAACTTCACAGTGGGGATAGGAAGAGACATCCCTGAGGAGGGGACATTTGATCTGAAAGCAGGGCCATCATCCATGCAATTTTCTAGGAGCAGATGTTCCAGGTAGCAAGAACAGCAAGCACATTCCCAATGGTGGGAATGGACCTGACTTGTTTAAGAAAAGGAAGAAAGCACTGACATGCTGAAGTTCATGGAACAAGGAAGGACTGGTACAATGAAGAAGAAAGAGATCAGAGATGAAGAGAGGAATAAATTAGATATTGTGTGCTACTTGTTACAGGAAGAAAAGTTCTGATTTTACTCTAAATCGGACATGACTCACCGGAACCAATGTTCTCAAATTGTAACCAGACACACCAGACTAACCTAGAGAAAACTTTTAAAATGTGATCCTAGCTGGGTACTGGTGGCTCATACCTCGAATCCTAACTACCCCCAAGGCCAATATCTGAGGATGAGGTTTGAAGCAAGCCCAAAGAGGAAATTTGGTAAGACTGGCTTTCAATCAACCACCAAAAATCTGGAAGTGACGCTGTGGTTCAAGAGGTAGAACATTAGCTTAGAACAAAAAAAAACCTAAGGGACAGTACCCAGGCTCAAAATTTAAATCTTCACAAGACAAACCAACAAACAAAATGTGCCCCATTGTTCATCATTGGGCAATCTAGTTCAATATATTTGGTCTGAGCCTTGGAAATTATATCCTTAGCAAATGCTCTCCTCTGAATTCTGCTTCATAGCCAGTTTTCAGAGCTCCAGCATCACCACTGTCTCCTCCAAGTTAGCACAGCAGCCTACCACTGGAAATTTGAAGAAATCTTTTTAGTAATCATAAGAAATCTGATCATTTGTCCACATACATCAAATCAGTAGTTGCCACATTCCACTATTCTGAATGTATTTAATCCCTTTTTGAGTTAATAAGCCTTAAGGATTAAAATCTATAGAATAGTTACTAAATTAATTCAACAATCATCATTCTTCCAACCAATCTATAAGTTTATAAAAGCAGAGACTGCCGGGCACTTGTGGCTCAGGCCTGTAATCCTAGCTACTTAGGACGCTGAGATCTGAGGCTCATGGTTTAAAACCAGCATGGGCAGGAAACTCCGTGAAACTCTTTTTTTTTTTTTTTTTAATTGTATTTTATTTTATTTGAGAACATACTGTACAGAGGGGCTACAATTACATGGGCAGGATAATGCATACATTTCTTACCAAGCATTGCAGCCTCCTCCTTTGTTTACCCTTCACTTCCCTTCCCCGCCTCCCCCCTCCCCCCACCCAATTTTACAGCCCTCCCCCCACCCAATTATACCCCCCTCCCCCACCCACACCGACATTGTAAAGCTGTTTTTGACATGACATTTTCTACTTCTCATTGTTGCAACAGGTCCACCTGCATCCTGAAACGACTTGTTTGTCCCCATCTCCTCCACATGTTATACTGACATCAAATATAGTGAAAGCAGGGGTTAAACTGTGGGGGAGGGACATACAAAGCAACAAAGAAATAATCTTATAAATGCGTTAGAAACACATGCATGAAAGAAACGAAAACATTAAAATACATATTTAAGGGTTCATTTTCCTAACATCACATTATCTGACCTTTTCCGCTTGACACATACCTATACTAGATATGGCAAATAAGGGAAACCATGGGACCTATGCTTCTTTGGGACTGGCTTACTTCACTTAATATAATTTTTTCCAAACCTTTCCATTTCCTAACAAATGGGGAAATGTCATTCTTTCTGATGGAGGCATAGAATTCCATTGTGTATATATACCACATTTTCTTGATCCATTCATCTACTGAGGGGCATCTGGGTTGGTTCCATATGTTAGCTATGGTAAATAATGCTGCAATAAACATAGTTGTGCTGGTAGCTTTAGTGTGGTCTTGTTTGTACACATTTGGGTAAATGCCCAAAAGTGGGATTACTGGATCATAGGGGAGATCTATGTGAAGTCTTTTGAGGAACCTCCATACTGCTTTCCAAAGTGGTTGAACAAGTTTACATTCCCACCAACAATGAAGTAAGGTTCCTTTCTGTCCACATCCCCTCCAGCATCTGTTGTTGTTAGAGTTCTTGATTTTTGCTGTTCTAACTGGAGTGAGGTGATATCTCAATGTTGTTTTGATTTGCATTTCTTTTATGGCTAGGGATTTTGAACATTTCTTCATGTGTCTATTGGCCATCCTTCTTTCTTCTTCAGAGAAGCTTCTCTTTAAGTCCTTCGCCCACTTATTTATTGGGCAGTTGTTTCTTTGAGGATTTGTTGTTGGGTGGTTTAATTTCTTGAGTTCCAAGTATATTTTAGATATGAGACCCTTGTCTGTTGTATGGCTAGTAAAGGTCTCCCAATCCGTGGGCTTTCTATTGATCTTGCGAGCTATGTCATTTGCCCTGCAGAAGCTCTGCAACCTTATGCAATCCCATTTGTCCAATCTTTCTTTGATTTGTTGTGCTTCCGGGTCTCTATTCAGAAAATTTCGACCTGAGCCAAGGAGACCTAGGGTTTCTCCTATTCCATCCTGTAATGTTTTCAGAGTGTCTGCTTTGACTTCAAGGTCTTTGATCCATTTGGAGTTGATTCTGGTGCAGGGTGATATATAAGGATCTAGCTTTAGTTTTCTACATGTAGTTAACCAATTTTGCCAGCACCATTTACTGAAGAGGCTGTCTTTCTTCCATTCTATTGTTTTAGCTTCCTTATCGAAGATTAGATGGCTATAGGTCTGTAGGTTCATTTCTGGGTTTTCAATTCTATTCCATTGGTCCTGACATCTGTTCTTATGCCAATACCAAGCTGTTTTGATTACTATGGCTTTATAGTAGAGTTTGAAATTTGGTATTGATATTCCTCCAGCAGTGTTCTTTCCGTTGAGGAGCGTTTTTGCTATTCGGGGTCTTTTATTGTTCCATATGAATTTTTGGATTGCCTCCTCTATTTCCTTGAAGAATGAGGGTGGAATTTTGATAGGTATCGCGTTGAATTTGTAGATAGCCTTGGGAAGTATTGCCATTTTCACGATGTTAATCTTGCCAATCCAGGAGCATGGGAGGTTTTGCCATTTTTTAAGATCTGTGTTGATTTCCTTTTTCAAGATTTTAAAGTTTTCATCATAGAGGTCCTTCACTTCTTTGGTTAAGTTAATTCCTAGGTATTTTATTTTTTGTGGGGCTATTACAAATGGAGTTGCTTTCCTAATTTCAGCCACACTTTTCTCATTGTTGGCATATAGAAAAGCCATTGATTTTGGGGGGTTAATTTTATAACCTGCTACTTTGCCAAAGTTTTGAATCAGCTTGAGTAATTTGGGAGTGGAGTCTATGGGATTCTTTAAATACAAGATCATGTCATCTGCAAAGAGGGAGAGTTTTATTTCTTCTTTCCCTATTTGGATCCCCTTTATGTCTGCATCTTGTCTTATTGCTGTAGCTAGGCATTCTAATACTAGATTGAAGAGAAGTGGAGAGAGTGGGCATCCTTGTCTTGTTCCTGAGTTAAGAGGAAATGGCTTTAGTTTTTTACCATTGAGTATAATGCTGGCTGTAGGTTTGTCATATACAGCCTTTATTGTATTGAGGAATGTTCCATGGATTCCTAA
Source organism: Dipodomys merriami (assembly GCF_024711535.1). Classification (NCBI taxonomy): domain Eukaryota; kingdom Metazoa; phylum Chordata; class Mammalia; order Rodentia; family Heteromyidae; genus Dipodomys; species Dipodomys merriami. The sequence continues at coordinate 13,728 of NW_027203689.1, read as the reverse complement.
TTTTTCCAGAACCTTCATCATAAAGGGGTGTTGGATCTTGTCAAATGCTTTTTCTGCATCTATTGAGATAACCATGTGGTTCTTATTCTTGCTCCTGTAGATGTGATGAATAATATTAATTGATTTGCGTATATTGAACCAGCTTTGCATCCCTGAAATGAATCCTGTTTGATCGTGGTGTATGATTTTTTGGATGAATTGTTGAAGTCGATTGGCCAAAATTTTGTTGAGAAGTTTTGCATCAATGTTCATCAAAGAAATGGGTCTATAGTTCTCTTTCTTTGATGAGTCCCTGCCTGGTTTTGGGATGAGGGTTATGATGGCTTCATAGAATGTGTTCGGTAGTGAGCTTTCTCTTTCAATTTCATTGAAGAGTTGGAGGAGTATTGGTGTGAGCTCTGCTTTGAAGGCCTTGTAAAATTCCGCTGTAAAACCATCTGGTCCTGGACTTTTCTTAGCTGGGAGGTCTCTTATTGCTGTTTCTATTTCAATGCTTGATATGGGCCTGTTAAGCTGGTTTAACTCATCTTGGTTTAGTTTTGGCATGTCAATATTTGCTAGGAAAAGGTCCATTTCTGTCAAGTTCTCAAACTTATTAGCATAAAGTTTTGAGAAGTATTCCCTTATAATGTTCTGAATCTTGGTTGTTTCCGTGGTGATGTTTCCATTCTCATCTCTGAGTTTATTACTTTGGGTGTGTTCTCTCCTTTTTCTGATAAGGTTTGCTAAGGGTCTGTCAATTTTGTTAAGTTTTTCGAAGAACCAACTCTTTGTTTTGTTGATTCTTTCTATAGTTTTTTTGGATTCTAATTCATATAATTCTGATTTAATTTTGATTATTTCTTTCCGTCTACTGGATTGGGGTTTATCTTGCTGCTCTTTTTCAAGGAGGTTTAGATGTGTCATTAAATCGTTGGTTTCAGATCTCTCCAATTTGTTGATGTAGGAGCTCAGAGCTATAAACTTGCCTCTGAGTACTGCCTTTGCTGTGTCCCAGAGGAGCTGGTAATTTGTGTGTTCATTTTTGTTGAATAGCATCAACATTTGAATTTCCTTTCTAATCTCTTCCATGACCCACTCATGATTCAGCAGTGTGTTGTTCAGCCTCCATGTGATACCGGACTTTCTTTGGTGGCTTTTGGTGTTGAATTCTAATTTTATTCCCTTGTGGTCAGAGAGAATGCAAGGTATAACTTCAATGTTTCTGAATTTAGACAAGTTTGCTTTGTGGCCTAAAATGTGGTCTATTTTAGAAAACGTTCCATGTGCTGCTGAGAAGAACGTGTATTCTGATGCTGCTGGGTGAAATGTTCGGTAAATGTCTGTTAAGTCTAGTTGATCTATGCAGCTGTTTAGATCTGCGGTTTCTCTGTTGAGTTTTTGCCGAGTTGATCTATCTAGTGGGGAGAGTGGTGTGTTAAAATCCCCAACAATTAATGTCTTTGGATCTATATGGGATTTGAGGGAAAGTAGTGTTTCTTTGATAAATTTGGGTGCTCCATTGTTTGGGGAATAGATATTTAGAATTGTAATATCCTCCTGAAGGAGAGATCCTTTAATTACTATGTAGCGACCTTCTTTATCTCTTCTCACGAATTTTAATTTGAAGTCTATTTTATCTGATATTAGGATTGCAACTCCCGCCTGTTTATGAGGGCCGTTTGCTTGGTAGATTTTGTTCCAGCCTTTAACCTTGAAAATATGTTTGTTTTTACGGGCAAGATGTGACTCCTGCAGGCAGCAGATAGAAGGGTCTTGTTTTTTAATCCAACTAGACAGTCTATGTCGCTTAATTGGAGAGTTCAGTCCGTTAACGTTAAGAGATAGGACTGAGAGGTATTTGGGAGTTCTTGCCATGTTATCCACCTTCTTGGGGGCTGTGAAAACTGGGTTCTTCCTAAGGTTCTTGGATTCTCAGTTTGGGTGCAGTTTCTTGGCCTTTGTTGCGTTCTTGTTGGTTTTCTATGTGTAGGACATCTTTAAGAATCTTTTGCAGGGCTGGTTTGGTGGAGATGTATTGTTTCAATTTTTCTTTGCTATGGAAGGTTTTTATTTGGCCTTCAGTTATGAAGGAGAGTTTAGCTGGGTACAGTATTCTTGGTTGATAGTTGTTTGTTTTTAGGGCATGGCATACGTCGTTCCAGGCTCTTCTTGCTTTGATTGTCTCTGCTGAGAAATCTGAGGTGATTCTAATTGGTTTCCCTTTATAGGTGATTAACCTTTTCTCCTTGACAGCTTTAAGGATCTTTTCCTTGGTCTGGGTTGATCCTGTGTGGATTATAATGTGATGGTGGGATGTCCTATTCTGGTCTGGTCTATTTGGGGTTCTAAAAGCTTCTTGTATCTGAATAGGCCTATCTTTTTGTATGTTTGGGAAGTTCTCTGCTAGGATCCTGTTAAACAAATTTCCTAGACCATTAACTTCTGTTTCTAGGTGCTCCTCTACACCCATTATCCTTAGATTGGGCCTTCTGATGGTGTCTTCCAGGTGTTGGATAGACCTATCATATTTCTTGGACTTGTCTTGGATGGTTGTATGTTCTTTCTCTATAATATCTAGGCTGTCTTCAATCCCTGAGATTCGATCTTCTGCATGGTCTAACCTGCTGTCAAGACTCTCTACTTTGTTTTTTATCTCTTTTCCTTCTAATTGGTCAGCTTTGATGGCTTCAAGTTCTTTGTTGAAGCTCTGTCTTAGGTCTTGTATGAATTTCTTTACTTCCTTAATTTGGTGTTCAGTGTTTGTTCTCAAATCACTTAGTTGATTGGTTATGGTTTCTTTGGACTCCCATTCCTTCTGTTGGGTTCCATTCAGCATTCCCTTTGTGGTCTCCCTGACTTCCTTCAGCTCTTTGTTAATGGATTCCATGAATGCCTTTAGTGATCTTTGTGTATTCTCTACCTGGTCTCTTAATTCGTGAATTACTCTTTGATTAGTTTCCTCCCTTCTGTGGGATTCCTGCAGTTCTCTTTGAGTGTTCTCTGCCTGCTCATGCCATTCCTCCCTTTCTGTTTGAGTATTCTCAAGTTGTTCACCCAAATCCTGTATCAGATTTGAGAAGCTTCCTCACGCTTATGATATTCCTGTATAAACTTCTGGGATGCCTCCTCTCTCTCCCTATCACGCTCATACAGAGTCCTTTGTACATTGTCAAACTTCTCATTTATCATGTTTGCTATTAGTGTTTGTAGAGCTATTTGGGAACTCTCCTCTGGATTATTCTTTATCTGTTCTAATCCCTGTTTATCAAGGTTGGGAAGTGAGATACCCGAATTTGCCATTTTTCTTGTGTTTTTCTGGCTTACTCGGCCCATTTGAGATAAAGATTGCACCAGTTTTGTGCTAGAACACTATCTTAAGGCAACCATCAACCAAAGTTTGCATTTGTACAGTCAATAGTCTACAGATACAATCTAGTTCAACAGATACATCTATTCAATATCAAACGACTATATGTTAAAGGACTTCGAACCCCAGAAAAGAATTTGGAAAACCAGAAATTATTAGGATTGGGGAGAGATGTGGGTGAAAAATAGGAATAGATTGGTGTGGGGAAGCACAGGGAGAGTTAACTATGTCCTAATCACAGTGCAGGAAATGGGTTGGGTAGGATGCAAGTAGAGAGAGAGAGAAAAAGAAGAGACGGAAAGGGGAATAAAGAGAGACCAGAAAAAGAATAGAAACGTAAAAATTAATGTTATTATAGAGGTTAAAAGACCGTCTATTTAGAGAGGAATGTGAATATGTTCAGAGAAGGGGAGGGACATAGAGGAGATGTGAAAAGCTTTAAGGATGGGAAAGGGAGAAGAAAAGATCAGAAGTTCAGTAGAGCTAGATAAAAAACAAAAAGATAATTAAGAAAGAAAGAAAAAGAGAAAGAAGACAAGAAAAGAAGGGAAAACTCTCATTCACGTATTCCTAAAATAAAAATTATAAGATTAGAAAAAAAAAGTTACTGGAAAACAATTATTTTTTCAGAAGAGGCAAAAATTAAAGATTAATAAAAGTTTTAGAAGGGAAAAAAATTTATATATATATATATGTATATATATATATATATAAGGTAACAAAAAACAAAAAACAAGCAAAAAAAAGAAAAAAAGAAGAAGAAGAAAAAAAAAAGAAAAAAAGTCTTTTGATTTTTTTTTGGGGGGGGGAGGAGTGGGAAGAATCCTGTATCTCCCTTTTGTCTGCAACCAGTCTCTTGTTGGAGTCTCTGGTCAGCTTGTGGTCCTGTGGCTTGATTGGTTTCTTAAGTCGGTTGGTTGGAAGAGGCAGAAAAATGCTCTGCTTTACCCAAGATTTTGAGATCCCCCTCCCAGGTTAGTTTTCTGCTTTGAGAGTCACAAAAGAGGGGGATGTGGTGATGAGGCTAGGTTCTGGGTAGAGTTGAGGCCTTTCAACAAACAGTAGCTTTTCCCTGGGGCTATTTTGTGATAAAGCTCACAGTGCCCAGCCTGGAGCCATTCTCAGGGTTTCTGTTTTTCAATTGATTGTGGTGGCTGCTAGAGGGAGGGGCAGCCTCTGGCTCTGGTTACCCAGTGAGGCAAGCCACTCCGATGGCTGGCGCCTGAGCTGGGTGACTTTTCCCTGGATGGAGCTGAGTCTGGCAGGTCACTTCGCCGTTAAGTTCTTGTGACCTGCTAAATGACTCATTTTATTCCAAGGCCTGAGCTGGAGCTAGCAGCTCCTCCGAGCTTTGTCGGTATCCAAGATGGAGATCACCGGTGCTGGGGGGGGGAGGGGTGGCCTTCCCTCCTCTGCTCCCTGAGGAGTGAGGACATCGGGCTTGTACTCACGCCGAGTCTTGGATCCTGGGTCGTCTCTGGTCTGCAAACAGCAGGATGAAGATGTTCGCTCCTTGTCGGTTCTTGTTGGTGTTGAGTAGAATCCGCTCGTCCGCTGCGTCTGGCTCCTTCGTCCCCGACTCTCTGTGTCTCAGGTATGACTCTGCGGCGGTGGTCGCCGCCGTGACCCCGCCGCCGGAGCGGCAGCTGATGCGTTTCCTTGGCTTCCCCTCTCTTGTCTAACTCTCTGTCCTGTGATGGCACACTTGGTGTGATTCTCTGGCTTAGGACTGTTCACTGGAACTCTAAACCTACTTTCTATGCGAGAGCTTGTTCAGATTCCAGCTTCTCCTCCGCCATCTTCCCGGAACTCCCTCCGTGAAACTCTTATCTCCAATAAACCATCAGAAAACTGGAAGTGGTGCTCTAGCTAAAGTGGTGGAGCACTAACCTTGATCTGAAGAGCTGAAGGAAAGGGCTTAGGCCCAGAGTTCAAGTGCCACGACTGACCTAAATAAATAAATCAATAAATCAATAAAGCATAGACTATATTGAAGTGTGCATATGATAATTTCTAACTATAATACTCTCATGAAATTGGGTTTTACAGAAACATCTTGATTGCTTTGCCAAAGGAAAGGATAAATGATTTAAATAAGCTACCTAACATCTCAGAAGGAAAATGTTACTGGGTTTAGATCAACTTCATATACCCAGTACTGAGGAAATAAGTTTCAGAAATGGCAGAGGCAAAGTATTATAAAAATCACTTTATCATGAGGTACAACCAGGCTGCCTAGATCAACCTTGCAGGAAAAAAGGGATGAATGAAAAGCAACTAAGGCTTCTAAAATGAGCCAGTTGGTGGTGCTTTATGCTTGTAATCCTCAGAAGCCTGAAAGCAGAGGGTTTGGATTCAAAGCCTTTCCAGGAAGAAAACCTTTTTCTCTGCAACCAGCAGATAGAAAACATCAGCTCTTTGCCCACAGCCCAGCTGGATGCCTTCTTCCCACAGAGCTCCAGACAACCAAGACCCCTCATCTGAAATATTGTCAAATATATTAAAATATTATCTCCTGTTTGGGAGATAATATTTGAAAGATATATCAAAAACATTTCACTGACTTCTAAAGAAAGAATGAAAGAGGAAATATGTGCTCACTAAAGGGTAAGTTACCTACCAAAATGATATTAATATGGCTAGATGCCCATTTGGAAACTTATCCACTCAGCCATCTTTCCTCACATCTTGTCAGTTAGCCTGAACTGTCAGATTTTTGGATGCAAGGGATGTGTATGAGTATGTAGGTTGTAAAAGTAATAATGAAAAGCTAAACACTGGAGGCTCAAGCCTGTAATCCTAGCTACTCAGAAGGCTGAGATCTTAGGATCCCAGTTCAAAGCCAACCCATGCAAAAAGACCCTTACCTCCAATTAACCAGCAAAAGACAGAAAGCTGAGCTGTGGTTCAAAAGGCAGACTACCAGCCTTGCAACAACAACAAAAGTTAAGGGACACCATCCAGGCCCTGAATCCAAGCCTCAGTAGTGGCTCTCACACACAAAAAATAACCATGATACCACCACAGGATGTGCATATCTTAGGTAAGGATGCAGATGGATGGGATGATGACTGTATTGTAGCCCAGTCTGTGAAAAAACCTAGGTGAAATCTTTCCTCAATACATCTTCATTTCCCTCTACACATTTAAAATCACACACACACACACACACACACACACACACACACACACACACACACACACACTTACATGGTTATATTTGTCTATATAATTATGTAAAATACATATCATACACACTTGCGTCTGAATTTTGTCCATCTTTTGGTTTTATAGGTAGTACAATATATCCAGGGTTTGGCTCATACTTGTAATTTCAGCTGCTCATGAAGGTGGGATCTGAAGATCACAGTTTGATGCCAACCCAAGGAAACAAATCCTCAAGATTCTTATTTCAATTAAGTAGCAAAAACCAGAAGTGGAAATCTGACTTAAATGACACAGTGATTGCATTGAACAAAATAATCTAAGCAAGATACCAGACCTCCATTCAAGCCTACGTACTGGCCCACTAGCACTCCAAAAGCCAAAATCCCCAAAAGACCAAACCAAAAATATGTCAAAATATTTTATAATTTTTGAAGCAAAATCCAATGAGGCAACGTAGTTTGTTGAAGATTTGGTGGTAAAATGTTGAAAAACCCCAAATTCCACATGTGTTTAAATGATTCAACAGACAAGCAACCAAGTAAAAATTTCCCAATAATGTTCCTTAGTATCCACTGGGACCCTTGACAAAGATTTTTTTCTATGCTTTTCAAAAAATCAGTTATTTTTCAGTAGTATAAATATTATAAGTTATAGAAGTTTTTTAAAGTTCCAAAGTGAATTGAATGTAAAACAAAAAGCACTTAATATTACCAGTTTCTATGACTCTGGTAGAAAACCTGTAATACTGTGGCCTTTATGAAGGAGGAGAGGGAAGACTGGTCATGAAATGTTGGGAAGAAGAGTTTCCAATTGACTGTTTGAAACCCAATCTTCTGCCCCCCACCCCAACAGGCAGAGGCTTGAACTCAGGGATTAGGTGCTGTCTTGAGCTTCTTCTGCTCAAAGCTAGCATTCTACCACCTGAGTCATGGCACCACTTCTAGCCTTTTCTGAGAAGTTTGTTAGAGTTGAGAGACTTATGAACTTTTATGTTTGGGATTGACTTCACATCTCAGTCTCCTGAGTAGCTAGGATTATAGTTGTTAGCTTCCCATGCCTGGCTTACATTCCACACTATTGAACACATAAAATTCAATTAGGAGGCTAAGATCTGGAGAATGGTGATTCAAAGCCAGGCCAGGCAGAAAAGTCTGCAACTCCATCTTCAACAAGCAAAGAGCTGGACTTGAGCAGTGGTTCAAGTAAGGTGAGTATGAGACCCTGATTTCAAATACCATTATGGGCAAAAACATAACAAAATAAAGCAATGCCCCAAATTAAAATAATAAAATTGCTCAATACCAAAATAATGGTCATTAAATAATGGTTTGAAAAGTAGAAAACAAATACACCCCTCCATAAATCCACATATAAAAATCTTCCAGCCAGATACCGGTGGCTCAAGCCTGCAATCCTAGCTACTCAAGAGGTTGAGATCTGAGGATCATGGTTCAAAGCCAGCCCAGGCAGGAAAGTCCCTGAGACTCTTATCTCAATAAACTACTCAGAAAACCAGAAGTGGCACTGTGGCTCAAGTAGTAGAGTGCTAGCCTTGAGCTGAAGAATGAGGGACGGTGCTTAGGCCCAGAATTAAAGTCCCATGACTGACAAAACAAAAAACAAAATCCAAAAAACAAAAAACAATAAACAAAAAAGAAACTTCCACAAAATATTTGAAATGGGTGAATTTTCAATAAGGAAACAACATTTTTCTTTCTGTTTTTTTCTTGCAACAGCAAAAGAGATGGTTTATTGTACATGTGTCACACTTGGCCACAACTATGAACAGAACTAGTCCAGAATGTCACAGGTCTGGGGCACAGGATCATCAGGGGATGCTTGGTTATGAGCAAGGTGTGTCTTTCAGAGATGATCTTGGCAATGAAAGTTCTGGATCCACTGGGAAATCACAGCGGCATGCAGTCCAACATCTCAGCGTCCCAGCCTATGGCATTCCTTATTCCTCCTGCTCCTCTGGCCTTGATGGGTGCACAAACTGGTTTACTTAGACCTCTGCCTCATCTTTCTTCTTTTGCCCTTCAGCCTGCGCATTCGCTTCCTCTACTTGGCTCTCATGGTGCTGTTTTTTCTAGGAAGATGGTGCTAAGGCAAAGAGCAGGAAACAACATTTTTCTACCTAAAGATGTCTGTGGGGTTAACAGTGGAAGAAATAGATTTATTACCAGATATTTAGACCAACATGCCAATTCTGACATATCTATGATGATAGAGACTAGCTTTAGAATGATAAAAATAAACCAAAGGACTACATCCCAAAGTACTGGACAAGGCTAACAAAGCAGAGTAGGGCATCAGGGTATAGGGTAAGAGCTATGTAGAAAAACTAGTTGTTCCTACAATGAAAAGTATTACCAGGCCTAGCAATTCAAGTTCGCCATACCAAGTAGATTTTGAAAAATAGTCTGTTACTTATTATATTAAAGAAAAATTTAAACTTGTAGGCTCTTCAACTTTATATCAAACAACCTAAACTTTGCTCAGGGGACATGGTACTTAATATTTGGATCATCAAGTGCCAATTCCAAATTTAATTATACAAATAATAACTCTACTAATAGAGAATGTTAATGGTTTCTTACAGATGGAGCTGAAGGTAAAACTGCTAAGACTTTTCCCACGTAAGAGACTATTCTTATTACACCTCTTCCCATGGTCTTCCAACTGCCTCAGTTCATTCATTTTTTTTTTAACCAAACTCGAATATTTCCACTTTATTCACCCAGATGTCCTTTTAACACTTCAAAGGCTGTTTTTGAGAAATAATAAAATTTTCAAAAGCACAAAAAATGCCACCCAAGTTAAGAAGTTTTGAGATCAAGCAGATGAAAGGGAAAATTTGAGTAAGGAGCGAGTTTAGTGTCCTAGCCATGACAAAATCCTAAGAGTTAGTGAGTGAACACATGACTCTGCACATATCCACAGAGTTGAGGTCACATGATGATTCTGGCTCCTGGTCCTCCTCTTTGCTTTCCTGGTCTGACACACCATTCTCTGGGATGCTGAGCTCTTCTTTAGGCTTTCTTCATTCCCCTCCAGTAACTCCTGCTTTATAGGCTTGCACAAGATAGACTTTTTCTTCATTTTGATATTTGGTTTAGGTTGAGAAAGCTATTTTTTCTCCAATTCAATGCTGTTTGCCTATAAAAATCACAATAAGAAAAACCCAACTAAGACAAGCATCCTTGGTTAAAGGCATTCTAGGTTGTAATCTCTGAACTTTTAGGGCCTACTTTACTCTTGGCTTTGACTGTCTTTTGTCTTCCTTCTCAATCAAACTCTCCCCATCCCCACTGCTAGGACTTGAACTCAGGGCTTAGAATCTGTTCTTGTTTGCTTTTTTTCCCCCTCAAGGTTAGTGATTTTCCACTTGAGCTGCAGTTCCACTTCCATCTTTTTGGTGATTAATTGGAGATAACTAAACCATGATGCTCAGATCTCAGCCTTCTGAGTAGCTAGGATTACTCAATGAATTTTCAGGAAGAGGCATCATGATGTTATGGGATTTCATGAAGTCATAAATATGATGATACCCAAAACCTTGAACAAGGACATTCTCAACTTCACCCCAGCATAACCATTGAAGTGAGGGATTTTAAACACTTATACATTAGTACTGCTCATACTCCCCTCAGACTTCAGGATCACACATCACTTTTGACTATCAAGCCTCACTGGTTACCTGGAACTCCCAACAACAGTTTCTGCTTTCCTTTTACTTGGAGACCTGAAACTTGAAGATTAGGATTTACTTTGTTCAATTTTGAGTCTCCTCGGTATTTTTCTTCAATTTTTGTTAATCAGTTTTAACTTGAAGTGATACTCTGCTAAGATCAAGGCAACCTAAGACATAGCATATCATTTTTAATTGTCTCTTTGCTTAGTTTACTTTAATCAAAGGATTAAGAAATCTATTATAAGGTTTTTGGTGGGGGTAGCATTGTGAAGGGAAGGGCAAATGGACAAATGTGGTGGAAGTACTTTATGTGCTCCTACAAAAGTAAACAATGAAGGTGGGGGAAAGTGGCTCACAACTTTAATCCTATCTATTCAGAAGGTTGTAAGCAGGAAAAATCAGTGAGTCTTATCTCCAAAAAACTACCAAAAGGCCGGGCGCTGGTGGCTCACGCCTGTAATCCTAGCTACTCAGGAGGCTGAGATCTGAGGATCGCGGTTCAAAGCCAGCCCGGGCAGGAGAGACCGTGAGACTCCTATCTCCAATAAAAACCACCAGAAAACCGGAAGTGGCGCTGTAGCTCAAGTGGTAGAGCGCTCGCCTTGAGCTGAAGAGCTGAGGGACAGCGCCCAGGCCCAGAGTTCAAGCCCCACGACCGACAAAAAAAAAAAAAAAAAAAAAAAAAAACTACCAAAAGAAAGGAAATGGGTTGTAGCTCATGTGGTAGCATGCTAAGATTAAGCAAAAGGAGCATAGATATGGTACTCAAGCCCCGAGTTCAAGACCTAGAATAAGCACAAAACAAACTAACAAAACCTGCTGAAATTGCTTTAAGAAGGGTCTATGAGAGAAAAATGGTTAGGGTAGATTTGATTTGGGAACATTTGGTATCTGTCACAGTATATGCGAATAGATCCACTATAGGTTGCTGTGGAAATATTATTCCTTGTTCCATTATGAGCTATTTGGATTCACTATTTCAGTGTGAAGTGATATTTCTTGAGAGAAAATTGTCAGTTTGGAGCCCAGCACTGCTGGATCATGCCTATAGCCTTAGCTGCTCAGGAGGTGGAGATCTGAAGACCAATGTTTGAAGCCAGCCCATGAAAGAAAGTCCATGAGACTCATCTCCAAAAAACTACTAAAACACTCCTGGAAGTGGTGCTGTGACTCAAGTGGCACAGCACTAGTCTTGAGCAAAATTAGCTCAAAGACAGCACCCAAGCCCTCAGTTCTAACCCCAGGATCAGCATATACACAGAAAAATTTTAGTATGACTTCTGAACGAGGTTTTGTACCATTTTTCCATGAGTTCATTTTCAGACAGCACTATGTCCTGTGGGAGGCTTCTGTGTTCTGGCTTACATGGCATTTCTATTAGATGATATGTAATAGGCATCTACACAAAATTCCCTCACTCAAATTATATTCTTCAGTTAACAATCTATTATGGGAAAGAATTGAATTTCCCCATTTGTTTAAGTACTCAATGAATTTAACAGTATAAATTTGTAGATTGCTATTTAAGTTATATTCCATTTCTATTAGTTTACGCTCTTAAAGTTCTTATTCTTAGTTTATGTAAGTATGTATGTATGTATGTATTTTGTTGGCCATGGGGTCTGAACAAAGGGCCTGGGAGCTGTCCCTCAGCTTTTCAGCTCAAGGCTAGTGCTCTACCACTTGAGCCACAGTACCACTTTCTGCTTTTCTGCTTATGTGGTTCTGAGGAATTGAACCCAGGGCCTCATGCATGTGAGGCAAGCACTCTACCATTCAGACACCTTCCCAGCCCCTCTTTGTTTAGTTTTAAAGTGCCTTTAATGACCTTTCTTAATATAAGATGATATAATTCTATAACTATATCTAGTTTTTTTAATAGGTTGATGATTTCCCATAGATTCACCGCCATCAAAAGATACAAAGTATTTCCTTCACCCTTAAAAGAACAGCCAACTTCTGTTTCCTCAGAAGTTGCACAGAGGTTCTTCCTGCAGAGTATCTCATACTTATATCTAACACCATGTGACAGAACAGACAATAACAATGTCTTGTTATTCTGTTATCCTCAGAAAATAAAATGCTATTCAAAAAGACTTTGGACCTTTGTTTCCTCATGTTATTTATAATTTAAGGGAGCTCAATGCCAGACATTACTATTTTCTGTAGTTGTATGTTACAAGATCTACATTCATTCCCATGGAATATTTTATTTTTGTTGGGTGTGGTGGTCCTTGTACTAGGGCTTCAACTCAGGACCTGGTAATGTCACTTCAGATTTTTGCTCAAGGCTGGGACTCTTCCACTTGAGCTACCTCACTGCTTCTGGCTTTTTAGTGTTAACTGGAAATAAGACTGGGTAGGTGATGGAGTGGGTATGACTGTGATACATTGTATCCATGTATGGGAACGTCACAACCTCCTTCTTGTACAACCAATACTTGCTAATAAAAAGAAAGATAATTAGAGGTCTAATTGTTCACAGTAAGTTTCTTGTAATTTCCCTTCTTATGTCTTTCTCATTTTTTTCATGCTAGCATGTGTTCAGTGCTGACCCTTAGCTCTTTTTCTTATGGCTAGTACTTCAGCCACAGCTCTAGTTCATTTTTGCTAGTTAATTGGAAGAAAGAAACTATCTGATATTTGTGCCTAGGTTGTCTCTGAACCTCAGTACTCAGATCACAGCATCCTGAGTAGCTAGGATTACAGGTGAGAGCTACTCAGATCCTTGTTGTCTCCTAAATTATCCCATGTCCATTTCACAATGGCAGTCCATTTCCATGCTTCCCAGCTTTGCAGAACTAGCTTAATTATAATCCAACACCAAGTCTAACCTCACCACAGATGCTATTTTTTGTGTCATTCTCTGACTATAGACACCCTTCTCCTGGCTGATGCATTGCAACAACCTAGATGGCTCTCATACTACGCCACAAGGATAGGAAGCCAGGAAACACTAGCTTAGAAGCTGTAAAATCAGAGGAGCAAAAAGATATCGTAGTGCATTCTGCTGTGATCTTATTCTGATTTAAACAGCCTTGTCATCTATTACCAGGAGTAGCTTTGACATCACATTCTGAGTAGTGACTGGGTGTAAGCTGGTGTGTCCGAGCTGACTATAGTATTGTCCTGAGCCTGTGCAGACTGAAGAGACAAGCCAGTGCCAGTAGCACACACATTGGAATAACAAAGCAACCTATAGTTAGGCATTGCCACTCTTTGTTATAGAGTAATGAATGAATGACTCTCTAATTTCTTGACAAGAAATTCCTGCAGACCCATATGCAGCTGCCTCATCAGAGCAAGTAAAGAGCATGGTGCTGCCTGGAGGAAACACTGTGAGAAGCTGCCAGAAAGCATCTGTTTACTGGACTCATGGGGCTCCTCTGTCCTCTAGAATTAATGACAAATGAGGAGCAAACACCTCCCCCTCTAGGCAGACATACACAGGAAGAGCATTGCCACAGCACAACAGGGGACTCCCAAGACATACACTTGATCTGTGCTGTCAGAACTG
>NW_027203688.1:0-60661 GCF_024711535.1 Dipodomys merriami | reverse complement strand
AGGGTTAGGGTTAGGTTTAGGTTTTAGGCTGAGGGTTAGGCTGAGGGTGAGGGTGAGGGTGATGGTTAGGGTGAGGGTTTGGGTTATGGTTAGGGTGAGGGTTAGGGATAGTGTGACGGTTACGGTTAGGGTGAGGTTTAGGGTTACTGTGAGGGTTCATGTTAGGTTTAGGCTTAGTGTTAAGGTGAGGGTAAGGGTTAGGTTGAGGGTTAGGTTTAGGGTGAGGTTTAGGGTTAGTATGAGGGTTAGGGCTCGGGTGACGGTAAGGGTGAGGGTTAGGGTTAGGGTGATGTTTAGGGTGAGGGTGAGGGTTAGGGTGAGGGTGAGGGTTCATTTGAGGGTTAGGGTGAGGTGTAGGGTGAGGGTGAAACAGGGTTAGGTTTAGGGTGAGGGTGAGTTTGAGGTTTAGTGATAGGGTTAGGCTTAGGTTTAGGGTTAGACTGAGGGTTACTGTGAGCTTGAGGGTTAGGGTTATGGTGAGCATTATGGTTAGGGTTAGGGTGAAGGTAAGGGTTGTGGTGAGTGTTAGGGTTTGGGTGAGCGTTAGCATTAGGTTTAGGGTTATGGTTAGGTTGTAGATTAGGGTTAGGGTGAGGGTTAGCGTTAGGGGTAGGGTTAGGTTGAGGGTGAGGGTGAGGGTTAGGGTTAGGATTAGGTTTAAGGTGAGCCTGAGGGTGAGTGTTAGTGTGAAGGTTAGGGTTAGGGTGAGGGTTAGGCTAAGGGTTAGGGTGAGGGTTAGGTTTAGGATGATGTTTAGGTTGAGGGTGAGGGTTAAGGTTAGGGTGAGGATGCGGGTTCTGTTGAGGGTTTGAGTTAGGGTTAGGTTGAGGGTGAGGCTGAGTGATAGGGTTAGGTTTAGGGTTAAGATTAGGTTTAGGGTGAGGGTGAGGGTGAGGGTTAGGGTTAGGTTTATTGTTAGGCTTAGGTTTAAGCTTAGGGTGAGGCTGAGTGTGAGGGTTAGGGTTATGTTGAGTGTGAGCATTAGGGTTAGGTTTAGAGTGAGGGTGTGGTTGAGGGTTAGGGTGAGGGTTAGGGTTTGGGTTAGGATGAGGGTTAGGATTATGGTGAGGGTGAGGTTTAGCGTTAGGGTGAGGGTTAGGGTTATGGTGAGGATTAGGGTGAGTGTTAGTGTTACGGTCATGTTTATGCTGAGGGTTGGTTTGAGGGTTTGCATTAGGTTTAGGGTGAGGTTGAGGGTGAGGGTGAGGCTTAGGGTTTGGGTTATGGTGAGGGTGACTCTGAGGGTTAGGGTTAGGGTTAGGCTTTAGGCTGATGGTTAGGCTGAGGGTGAGGGTGAGGGTTAAGGTTAGGGTGAGGATTCGGGTTAGGGTTAATGATACGGTGATATTTAGGGTGAGAGTTAGTTTGAGAGTTAGGGTTAGGGTGAGGCTTAGTGTTAGAGTGAGTGCAAGGGTTAGGTTGAGTGTTAGGGTTAGGGATAGATTGAGGGTTGGGATGAGGGTTAGGGTGAGGGTAAGTTTTAGGGTGAGTGTTATGGTGAGTGTGAGGGTAGGGTTAGGCTTAGGGTTAGGGTTAGGGTTAGGATGAGGGTTAGGGAGAGGGTTAGGATGAGGGTTAGGTGAGGGCTGGAGTTAGGGTTAGGGTGAGGGTGGGGGTGAGGATGAGAGTGAAGGTTAGGGTTAGAGTTAGGATGAGGGTGAGGATTAGGAGTAGGATTATAGTTAGGGTTAGCTTTAGGCTGAGGATGAGGCTGAGGGTGTGGGTGAGGATTAGAGTTAGGTTGAGTGTTAGGTTTAGGGTTAGGGTGAGGGTTTGGGTTAGGGTTAAGCTTAGGATGAGAGTTAGTGTGAGGGGTTCGGTTACGGTTAGAATGAGCGTTAGGGTTAGTGTTAGGGTTAGGGATAGGGTTAGGGTTAGGGTGAAGTTTAGGATGAGGGTTAGGGTTAGGTTTAGGGTGAGGGTTAGGGTGAAGGTTATGGTTATGGTTAGGGTTAGGGTGAGTGTTAAGTTCAGGGTGAGGGTTAGGGTTAGGGTTAGATTTACGGTGAGAGTAAGGGTTAGCGTGAGGTTTAGGTTAGGGTGAGAGATAGGTTTAGCGTGAGGGTTAGGGTGAGGGTGAGCGTGAGGGTGACAGTGAGGCTTAGGATGTGGGTGAGGGTGAGTGTGAGGGTTAGGGTTAGGGTTAGTGTGAGGGTGAAGTTGAGGGTTAGTGTTAGGAGTAGCGTTAGGTTTAATGTTAGGCTGAGGGTGAGCGTGAGGGTGAGGGTAACGGTTAGGGTTAGGGTTAGGGTGAGGGTTAGCGTTACTGTGAGGGTTAGGGCAAGGGTAAGGGTAAAGGTTAGGGAGAGGGTGAGGGTTAGGTTTAGGGTTAGGGTGGGGGTTAGGGTGAGGTTTAGGTTTAGGGTTATGGTTAGGGTTAAGGTGAGGGTGAGGGTTAGTGTGAGGGTGAGGGTTAGTGTGAGGGTGAGGGTTAGTGTGAGGGTTAGGGTTAGGGAGAGCCTTATTGTTAGGGTTAGGGTTAGGGTTACAGTTAAGGTGAGGTTGTGGGTGAGGTGAGGTTTAGCGGTAGGGTTAGCGTTAGGATGAGAGTTAGGGTGAGGGTAAGTGTTGGGGTGAGGGTTAGGGTTAGGTTAAGGTTTAGGGTGAGGTTGACGGTTAGTGTTAGCGTTAGGGCTAGGGTGAGTTTAAGGGTTAGGTTGAGGGTTAGTGTGAGGGTGAGGTATAGGGTTAGCATTAGGGTTAGTGTGAGGGTTAGGGTAAGTGTTAGGGTTAGGTTAGGGTTAGGGTGAGGGTTAGGGTTAGGGTTAGGGTTGGGTTAGGGTGAGGGTTAGATGAGGGTGAGGGTTAGGGTTAGGTTGAGGTTTAGGTTTAGGGTGAGGGTTATGGTTAGTATTAGGCTTAGGGTGAGAGCTAGGGTGAGGGTGAGGATTAGGGTTAGTTTTAGGGTGAGGGTTAGGGTTAGGGTGAGCATTAGGCTTAGTGTGAGTGTTAGGGTGAGGGTAAGGTTAAAGGTTAGGTTGACGTTAAGTGTTAGGGTTAGGGTTAGGGTGAGGTTAAGGATCAGGTTTATGGTTAGGGTTATGGTTAGGGTTAGGGTGAGGTTGAGCATGAGGTTGACAGTGAGGCTTAGGGTGAGGGTGAGGGTGAGGGTGAGTGTGAGAGTTAGGCTTAGGTTTAGGTTTAGGGTTAGGGTTAGTGTGAGGGTGAAGCTGAATGTTAGTGTTAGGAATAGGTTTAGGTTTACAGGTAGGCTGAGGGTGAGCGTGAGGGTGAGGGTGATGGTTAGCGTTAGTTTTAGGTTGAGGGTTAGGGTTAGTGTAAGGGTTAGGGTAAGTGTAAGGTTAAAGCTTAGGGTGAGGGTGAGGGTTAGGCTTAGGGTTTGGTTGAGGGTTAGGGTGAGGTTTATGGTTCGGGTTACGGTTAGGGTTAGGGTGAGGGTGAGGGTTAGGGTGAGGGTAAGGGTGAGTGTTAGGGTGAGGGTTAGGGTTAACGTGAGTGTTAGGCTGAGGATGAGTGTGAGTGTTAGAATGAGGTTTAGGGTTCGGGAGAGTATGAGGGTTAGGATTTGGGTGAGTGTTAGGGTTGGGTGAGTGTTAGGGTGACGGTGATGATGAGGTTTAGGGTTGGGTTTAGGGTTAGAGTGAGGGTTAGGGTGAGGGATAGGGTTAGGGTGATGTTTAGGGTGAGGGTGAGGGTTAGAGTCAGGGTGAGGGTTGAGTGGAGGGTTTGGGTTAGGTTTAGGGTGAGGTTGAAGGTGAGGGTGAGACTTAGGATTAGGTTTAGTGTGAGGTTGATTGCTAGGGTTTGGGATAAGTTTAGGCTTAGGTTTAGGATTAGGCTGAGGGTGACTGTGAGCGTGAGGGTTAGGGTGAGGGTGAGGGTTAGGGTTAGGGTGAGGGTTAGGGTGAGGCTGAGGTTTAGGGTTAGGGTTAGGTTTAGGGTGGGTGTGAGGTTTAGGGTTAGGGAAAGGGTTAGGGTGAGGTTTAGGGTTAGGGTTAGTGTTAGGGTTAGGGTTATGGTGAAGTTTAGGTTGAGGTTTAGGGTTAGGGTTAGGGTTAGGATTAGGGTTACAGTGAGGGTGAGTGTGTGGATTAGGGTTAGGGTTAGTCTTAGGATTAGGATTAGGCTTAGGGAAATAGTGGGGATGAGGATTAGCTTTTGAGTGATGGTTAGGGTATGGTTAGGTTGAGGGTTAGGATGAGGGTTAGGGTTAGGATTAGTGTTAGTGTGAGGGCTAGGATGAGGGTGATGTTTTGGGTTAGGGTTAGGCTTAGGCTTAGGTTTAGGCTGATGCTGAAGGGGAGGGTGAGTGTTAGGTTTAGGGTGATGGTTAGGTTTACACTTTGGGTGAGGGTTAGAATGAGGATTAGGGTTAGGGCGAGGGTTAGGGTGATGGGGACAGTAAGGGTAAAGGTGAGGGTTAGGCTGAAGGTGAGTGTTATGGTAATGGTGAAGTTTAGGGTTAGATTGAGTGTTAGAGTTATGGTTAGGGTGAGGGTGAGGGTTAGATTGAGGATTAGTGTTAGGGTTAGTGTGAGGTTTATGGTGAGGATGAAGGTTAGGGTTAGGGTGAGAGCTAGGGTGAGAGTGAGGTTTAGGCTTAGGGTTAGGGTGAGGTTTATGTTTAGTTTGATGTTTAGGGTCAGTGTGAGGGTTAGTTTTAGGGTTAGGGTTAGTGTTAGGTTGAGGGTTAGTGGTAGGGTGAGGGTTAAGGTTAGGGTGGGGGTTATGGTTAGGGTGAGGGAGAGGGTTAGGGTTATTGTTAGGATAAGGGTTAGGATTATGTTTTCGGTGACTGTGAGGGTGAGGGTTAGAGTTAGAGTTAGGGTGAGGTTTAGGTTTAAGGTTAGGGTTAGAGTTAGAGCTAGGGTGAGGCTAAAGTTTAGGGTTAGAATTAGGGTTATTGTTAGGTTTATGGTTAAGGTGAGGTTTAGGGTTAGGGTTATTTTTAGGCTTAGGCTTAGGCTGAGCATGAGGGTGAGGGTCGGGTTAGGGTGAGGGTTAGGGTTAGGGTAATGGTTAGAGTTAGGGCGAGGTTGATGGTTAGGGTTAGGGTTAAGGTGAGTTTTACGTTTAGGGTGATGGTTAGGGTTAGTGTTAGGGTTAAGGTTAGTTTTAGGGTGAACGTAAGTGTTAGGGTGAGGTTTAGGTTTAGGTGAGGTTTAGGGTTAGAGTTAGGGTTACGGTGAGGGTGAGGGTTAGGGTTAGTGTTAGGGTTAGGGTTAGCGTGAGGTTTAGGGTGGGGGTGAGTTTTAGGGTTAGGGTTAGGATTAGGATTAGGGTTAAGGTGAGGGTGAGTGTGAGGGTTAGGTTTAGAGTGAGGGTTAGGGTGAGGGTTATTTTTAGGGTTTATGTTAGGGTTAGGGTTGGTGTTAGGGAGAGGCTTAGTGTTAGGCGGAGGGTGAGGGTGAGGGTTAGGGTTAGGTTGCGGGTGAGGTTTAGGTTTAGTGTTAGTGTTAGGGTGAGGGTTAGTGTGAAGGTTAGGGTTAGGGTGAGTGTTACTTTTAGGGTTAGGGTGAGGGTGAGTGTGAGGGTAAGTGTTAGGGTTATTGTTAGGATTAGGGTTAGGTTTAAAGTTACTGTGAGGGTGAGGGTGAGGTTTAGGGTTAGGGTGAAGTTTAGTGTTTGAGTTAGGGTTATTGTTAAGGTTAGGGTTAGGTTGAGGGTTAGGGTGAGGGTTAGCGTTAGGCTTCGGCTTAGGCTTAGGCTGACCATTAGGGTGAGGGTTAGGGTGAGGGTTAGTGTGAGGGTTAAGGTTATGGTTAGGGTGAGGGTTAGGATGAGGTTTAGGGTTAGGGTTAGGCGTAGGGTTAGGGTTAGGTTTAGGGTTAGGGTTAGGGTTAGGTTTAGGGTTAGGGTTAGTGTTATGGTGAGGGTTAGGGTTAGGGTTTGGGTTAGGGTGAGGGTGAGAGTGAGAATTAGTGTTAGGGTTAGGGTTAGGGTAAGGTTTGGGGTTATGGTTAGGGTTAGGCTTAAGGTTAGGGTTCCAGTGAGGGTTAGGGTTAGGGTTAATGTTAGGGTTATTGTTAATGTTATGGTTAGTGTTAAGTTTGCATTGAGGGTCAGGCTGAGGGTGAGGTTTATGGTTAGGTTTATGGTTAGGGTTAGGGTTAGGCGTAGGTTTAAGGTGAGGGTTCGGGTTAGGATTAGAGTTATGGTGAGGGTGAGGGTGAGGGTTAGGGTTAGGGTGAGGGTTGGGGTTAGGGTTAGAGTGAGGGTTAGGTTGAGGGTTAGGATTAGGCTTAGGGTTAGGGTATGGGCTAGGGTGAGGGTGAGGGTTAGGGTGAGGGTTAGGGTGAGGGATAAATTTAGGGTTAGTGTAAGGGTGAGTGTTGGGGTTAGAGATAGTCTTAGTGTTAGGCGAAGGGTGAGGGTGAGGGTTAGGTTTAGTGTGCGGGTGATTTTTAGGCTCAGTGTTAGCATTAGGGTGTGCGTTATTGTGAGGGTTAGGGATAGGGTGTGTGTTACTGTTAGGGTTAGGGTGAGGGTGAGTGTGAGGGTAAGGGTTAGTCTTAGGCTTAGGCTTAGGTTTAGGCCGAGCCTAAGGGTGAGGGTGAGGGTTAGGGTTAGGGTGAGGGTTAGGGTTAGGGTGAGGGTTATGTACAGGGTGAGGGTTAGGTTTAAGGTTATTGTTAGGATTAGGGTTAGGTTTAAATTTACTGTGAGGGTAAGGGTTAGGGTTAGTTTTAGTATGAGGTTTAAGTTTAGGGATAGGGTTAGAGTTAGGGTTAGGGTAAGGTTGAGGTTTAGGGTTAGTCTTAGGCTTAGGCTTAGGCGGAGCTTGAAGGTGAGGTTTAGGGTTAGGGTTAGTGTTAGGGTTAGGGTGAGGGTTAGGATGAGGTTTAGGGTTAGGGTTAGGTTTAGGTTTAAGGTTATGATTAGGTTTAGGGTTAGGGTTAGGGTGAGGTTTAGGGTTAGTGTTAGGGTTAGGGTAAGGTTTAGAGTTAAAGGAAGGGTCAGGGTTACATTGAGTGTTAGAGTTAGGGTTAGGTTTAGGTTTAGGGTTAGGGTTATTGTTATTGTTATGTTTAGGGTTAAGTTTGCAGTGAGGGTGAGGCTGAGGTTGAGGTTCATGGTTAGGTTTAGGGTTAGGGTTAATATTAGGGTTAGGGTGAGGGTTAGGGTTAGGGTTAGAGTTAGAGTTAGGGTGAGGGTGAGGGTGAGGTTTAGGGTTAGAGTTAGGGTTAGTGTTAGGTTTATGGTTAGGGTGAAGGTTAGGGTTAAGGTTATGGTTAGGCTTAGGCTTAGGCTTAGACCGAGGATGAGGGTGAGGGTTAGGGTTAGGTTTAGGGTGAGGTGTAGGATGAGATTTAGGGTTAAGGTTGAGGTTAGGGTTTGGTTTAGGGTTAGGATTAGGGTTAGGGTTAGGTTTAGGGTTAAGGTTAGGGTTAGGGTGAGGGTTAGGATTAGTGATTGGGTTAGGGTGAGGGTGAGGGTAAGGATTAGGTTTAGGGTTAGGGTTAGTTTTAGGATTAGAATTAGGGTTAAGGTGAGGTTGAGTTTGAGGATTAGGGTTAGGGTTAGGCTTAGGATTAGATTTAGAGTGAGGGTGAGGGTTAGGGTTAGGGTGTGTGTTTGGGTTAGGTTTAGAGTGAGGGTTATTGTGAGGGTTAGGTTTTGGCTTAAAAGGTTATGGACTAGGGTGAGGGTGAGGGTTAGTGTGTTATGATTAGGGAGATGGTTAGGATGAGGTTTAGGTTTAGGATTAGGGTTAGGGTGAGGGCTAGAGTGAGGGTGAGTGTTAGGGTTAGCATTAGGGTGAGTTTAGGGTTAGGGTTACATTGAGGGTGAGGGTTAGGGTTAGGGTTAGGGTGGGGGTTAGGATGCGGATGAGGGTTAGGGTGAGGGTTAGGGTGAGGGGGACAGTAATGATAAAGGTGAGGGTTAGGCTGAGGGTGAGTGTTATGGTAATGGTGAAGGTTAATGTTAGGGTGAGGGTTAGGGTGCGGTTTAGGTTTAGGGTTAGGGTGATGGTGAGGGTTAGATTGAGGATTAGTGTTCGGTTTAGTGTGAGATTTAGGGTGAGGATGAGGATTAGGGTTAGGGTGATGGCTAGGGTGAGGGTGAGGTTCAGGGTTAGGTTTAGGGTGAGGTTTAGGGTTAGTTTGATGTTTAGGGTCAGTGTGAGGATTAGTTTTATGGTTAGGGTTAGTGTTAGGTTGAGGGTTAGTGGTAGGGTGAGGGTTATGGATAGGGTGAGGGTTAGGTTAAGGGTTACGGTTATTGTTAGGATTAGAATTAGTGTTACATTTTCGGTGAGTGTGAGGGTGAGGGTTAGGGTTAGGGTTAGGGTGAGGTTTAGGTTTAGGTTTAGGCTTAGAGTTAGAGTTAGGGTGAGGGTGAGGTTTAGGGTTAGAGTTAGGGTTAGTGTTAGGTTTATGGTTACCATGAAGGTTAGGATTAGGGTTATGGTTAGGCTTAGGCTTAGGCTACGGTCGAGCATGAGGGTGAGGGTTAGGGTTAGGGTTAGTGTGAGGGTTAGGGTTATTGTTAGGGTGAGGGGTAGGATGAGATTTAGTGTTAAGGTTACGGTTAGGGTTAGGTTTAGGGTTAGGATTAGGGTTAGGGTTTGGTTTAGGGTTAAGGTTAGAGTTAGGGTGAGGGTTAGGGTTACAGTTGGGGTTAGGGATAGGCTTAGTGTTAGGCGGAGGGTGAGGGTCAGGGTGAGGTTTAGGGTTAGGGTGACGATGAGGTTTAGGTTTAGAGTTATCATTAGGGTGAGGGTTAGTTTTAGGGTTAGGGTTAGTGTCACAGTTAGGGTTATGGTGAGGGTGAATGTGAGGGTTAGGATTAGACTTAGGGTGAGGGTGAGGGTTAGCATGAGTGTTAGACTTAGGCTTAGGCTTAGAATATGGGCTAGGGTGAGGATGAGGCTTAGTGTTAGGTTTAGGGTGAGGATTAGGGTGAGTGTGAGGGTTATGTTTAGTCTTAGGTTTAGGCTTAGGGTTAGGCCAAGCATGAGTGTGAGGGAGAGGGTTAGGGTTCGGATGAGAGTTAGTGTTTTAGGGTTAGGGTGAGTTTTAGGATGAGGTTTAGGTTTAGGATTAGGGTTAGGGTGAGGGCTAGAGTGAGGGTGAGGGTTAGGGTTAATGTTAGGGTGAGGTTTAGGGTTAGGGTTAGGGTTACGTTGAGGGTGAGGGTTAGGGTTAGGGTGAGGGTTAGTGTTATGGTTAGGGTTAGGGTTATTGTTAGTTTTATGGTTAGTGTTACGTTTACAATGAGGGTGTGGATGAGGGTGAGGTTAGGATTAGGGTTATAGTGAGGTTTAGGGTAGGGTTAGGGTTAGGGTTAGAGTGAGGTTTTGGATTACGGTTAGGGTCACAGTGAGGCTGAGGGTTAGCCTGAGGTTTAAGGGTAGGGTGAGGGATAGAGTGAGGGTTAGGATGAGGGTTATGGTTACAGTGAGGTTGAGGGTTAGCATTAGTGTGAGGGTTAGGGTTAGGATTAGAATTAGGCTGAGGGTGAGGGTTAGATTTAGGTTTAGGTTCAGGGTTAGGGTTAGCGTTAGGATTAGGGTTAGGAGGAGGGTGAGTGTCAGGGTTAGGGTTAGGCTTAGGCTTAGGCTTAGGGTTAGGCTGAGGGTGAGGGTGGGGGTGAAGATTAGGTTTAGGGTGATGGTTAGGGTTAAGGTTAGGCTGAGATTTAAGATGAGATTTAGGGTTAGGGTGAGGATGATGGTAATGGTTAAGGTGAGGTTTAGGCTGAGGTTGAGGGTTAAGAAAAGGTTGAGTGTTAGGGATAGGTTTAGGGTTAGGGTAAGGGTTAGGGTTTCGGTTTGTGTGAGGTTAAGGGTGAGGGTTAGGTTGACGTTTAGTGTTATGGTTAGGGTTAGGGTGAGGGTTATTGTGAGGGTTAGGTTAAGGGGTATGGTAAGTGTAAGGGTTAGGGTGAGGGGTAGGGTTAGGGTTAGGTTTAGGGTTAGGGTGAGGGTTTGGATTAGGGTTAGGGTCACAGTGAGGGTGAGGGTTAGGCTGAGGTTTAGGGCTAGGGTGAGGGATAGTGTGAGGGTTAGGATGAGGGTTATGGTTAAGGTGAGGGTGAGGGTTAGGATTAGCGTGAGGGTTAGGTTTAGGATTAGGGTTAGGGTGAGGGTGAGGGTTAGGTTTAGTTTTTTGTTTAGGGTTAGGGTTAGCGTTACGATTAGGGTTAGGATGAGGGTGAGTGTGAGGGTTAGTGTTAGGGTTAGGTTTAGGATTAGGGTTAGGCTGAGGGTGAGGGTGGGGGTGAGGATTAGGTTTAGGGTGATGGTTAGTGTTATGATTAGGGTGAGGTTTAGGATGAGATTTAGGGTTAGGGTGAGTATGATGGTAATGGTTAAGGTGAGGTTTAGGCTGAGGGTGAGGGTTAAGATAAGGTTGAGTGTTAGGGTTAGGTTTAGGGTTAGGGTAAGGGTTAGGGTTTCGGTTTGGGTGAGGTTGAGGGTGAGGGTTAGGTTGACGTTTAGGGTTAGGGTTAGGGTTAGGGTGAGGGTTATTGTGAGGGTTAGGTTTAGGGGTAGAGTAGGGGTAAGGTTTAGAGTGAGGGGTAGGGTTAGGGTTAGGGTTAGGGTTACGGTGGTGGTTAGAGTTAGGGATAGGTTTAGGGTTAGGGTTGTGGTTAGAGTGACGGTTAGTGTGAGGGTGAGGATTAGGGTTAGGTTTAGGGTTAGGGTGAGATTAAGGGTTACTGTTAGTTTTAGGGTTAGGGTTAGCGTTATGCTTAATGATAGGTTGAGGGTGAGGGTTATGGTGAGGGTTGGTAATAGCATTAGGCTAGGGGTAAGGGTTCAGGTTAGGGCTAGGTTGAGGGTTAGGGTGAGGTTTAGGATGAGAGTGAGGGTTAGAGTAATCTTGAGTGTTAAGGTGATGGTTAGAGTGAGGGTGAGTTTTAGGGTTAGGGTTAGGGTGAAGTTGAGGGTTAGGGTTTGGGTGAGGGTGAGGGTTAGTGTTATGTTTAGGGTTAACCTTAGTGTGAGAGTGAGGGTTATGATTAGGGTTAGGGTTAGGGTTAGGGTTATTGTTAGGGTTAGGTTTAGGGTTAGGATGAGGGTGAGGGTGAGGGTGAGGGTGAAGTTTAGGGTTAGGGTAAGGATGAGTGCTAGGTTGAGCGTTAGTGTTAGAGTTAGGGTTAGGGTGAGGGTGAGGTTTCGGGTTCCAGTTAGGGTCAGAGTTAGGTTTATGGTTAGGGTGAGGGTTAGGGTTATGGCTATGGTTAGGCTTAGGCTTAGGCTGAGCATGAGGGTGAGTGTTAGGGTTAGGGTTATGGTGAGGGTTAGGGTTAGGGTTAGGGTGAGGGGTAGGATGAGATTTAGGGTTAGGGTTACAGTTAGGTTTAGTTTTAGGGTTACGATTAGGGTTAGGGTTAGGTTTAGGGATACGGTTAGGGTTAGGGTGAGGGTGAGGGTTAGGGTTTGGGTTAGGGTGAGGGTGAGGGTAAAGATTAGGGTTAGGGTAATGGTTAGGGTTAGTGTTAGGATTACGTTTAGGCTTATGGTGAGGGTTAGGGTTAGGGTCAGGGTTATTGTTAGTGTTATGGTTAGGATTAAGTTTGCGGTGAGGGTGAGGCTGAGGGTGACGGTTTTGGTTAGGGTTGGGGTTAGGGTTAGGGTGAGCATTAGGGTGAGGGTTAGTGTGAAGGTTAGGGTTAGGGTTAGGGTTACGTTTAGAGTTAGGTTGAGGGTGAGTGTGAGGTTTAGGGTTAGTCTTAGGCTTATGCGTAGGCTTAGGCCCAGCTTGAGGGTGAGGTTGAGTGTTCGGGTTAGGGTGAGGTTTAGGGTTAGTTAGGGGTAGTGTGAGGGTTAGGGTTAGGGTTAGTGTTAGGGTTAGCGTTAGGGTGAGGTTTAGTGTGAGTGTGAGTTTTAGGGTTAGGGTTACTGTTAGGCTTAGGTTTAGGCTGAGGGTGAGGGTGAGGGTGAGGCTTAGGGTTAGGGTGAGGGTTGGGGTAAGGTTTAGAGTGAGGGTTAGGGTGAGGGTTAGGATTAGGCTTAGTGTTAGGGTATGGACTTCGGTGAGTGTAAGGGTTAGGGTCAGGGTTAGGGTGAAGGTTAGGTTTAGGGTTAGTGTTAGGGTTAGTGTTTGGATTAGGGATAGGCTTAGTGTTAGGCAGAGGGTGAGGGTGAGGGTTAGGGTTAGGGTGAGGATGAGGTTTAGGGTTAGAGTTAGCATTAGGGTGAGGGTTAGTGTTAGGGTTAGGGTTAGTGTCACATTTAGGGTTAGGGTGAGGGTGAGTGTGAGGGTTAGGGTTAGGATTAGACTTAGGGTGAGGGTGAGGTTTAGGATGAGAGTAAGGGTTAAGGTAATCGTGAGTGTTAGGGTGATGGTTAGAGTGAGTGTGAGTTTTAGGGTTAGGGTTAGGGTGAAGATGAGTTTTAGGGTTTGGGTGAGGGTGAGAATTAGTGTTATGTTTAGGGTTAGCCTTATTCTGAGGGTGAGGGTTATGATTACGGTTTGGCTTAGGTTAGGTTTATTGTTAGGGTAAGGGTTAGGGTGAGGGTGAGGGTGAGGGTGAGGGTAAGGGTTAGGGTTAGGGTGAGGATGAGTGCTAGTTTGAGTGTTAGGGTTATAGTTAGAGATAGGGTGAGGGTGAGGGTTAGGTTTAGGGTGAGGGTTAGGATTAGGCTTAGGTTTAGGGTATGGGCTAGGGTGAGGGTGAGGGTTAGTGTCAGGGTTAGGGTGAGGGTTAGTGTGAGGGTTAGGTTTAGGGTTAATGTTAGGGTTAGGGTTGGGGTTAGGGATAGGCTTAGTGTTAGGCGGAAGGTGAGTGTGAGGATGAGAGTTAGTGTTAGTGTGAGGATGAGGTTTAGGGTTACAGTTAGCATTAGGGTGAGGGTTGGTGTTAGAGTTAGGGTTAGTGTCACAGTTAGGGTGAGGGTGAGGGTGAGTGTGAGGGTTAGGGCTAGGATTAGACTTAGGGTGAGGGTGAGGGTTAGTGTGAGGGTTAGGCTTAGGCTTAGGCTTAGAGTATGGGCTAGGATGAGGGTGAGGGTTAGTGTTAGGGTTAGGGTGAGTGTTAGGGTGAGTGTGAGGGTTATGTTTAGTCTTAGTCTTAGGCTTAGGCTTTGGCGGAGCATGAGTGTGAGGGAGAGGGTTAGGGTTAGGATGAAGGTTAGGGTTTTAGGGTTAGGGTGAGGGTTAGGATGAGGTTTAGGTTTAGGATTAGGGTTAGGGTGAGGGCTAGAGTGAGGGTGAGGGTTAGGGTTAGCGTTAGGGTGTGGTTTAAGGTTAGGGTTAGGGTTACTTTTAGGGTGAGGGTTAGGGTTAGGGTGTGGTTTAGGTTTAGGGTTAGGAAGAGGGTGATGGTTAGAATTAGGTTTAGGGTTAGGGTTATTGTTAGTTTTATGGTTAGGGTTAAGTTTACATTGAGGGTGATAATGAGGGTGAGGGTTAGGTTTAAGGTTAGGGTGAGGTTTAGGGTAGGGTTAGGGTTAGGGTTAGGGTGAGGGTTTGGATTAGGGTTAGGGTCACGGTGAGGGTGAGGGTTAGCGTTAGGGTTAGGCTGAGGTTTAGAGCTAGGGTGAGGGTTAGAATGAGGTTTAGGGTTACAGTGAGGTTGAGGGTTAGGGTTAGGGTGAGGGTTAGGGTTAGGATTAGTGTTAGGGTGAGGGTGATGGTTAGGTTTAGGTTTAGGGTTAGGGATAAGGTTAGCGTTAGGATTAGGGTTAGGATGAGGGTGAGTGTGAGGGTTAGGTTTAGGCCTAGGTTTAGGCATTGGGTTAGGCTGAGATGATGGTGGGGGTGAGGATTAGGTTTAGCGTGATGGTTAGGGTTACGGTTAGGGTGAGGTTTAGGATGAGGTTTAGGGTTAGGGTGAGGTTGATGGTAATTTTAAAGGTGAGGTTTAGGCTGAGGGTGAGGGTTAAGGTAAGGTTGAGTGTTAGGGTTAGGTTTAGGGTTAGGGTAAGGGGTAGGGTTTTTGTTTGTGTGAGGTTGAGTATGAGGGTTAGGTTGACGTTTAGGGTTAGGGTTAGGGTTAGGGTGAGGGTTATTGTGAGGGTTAGGTTTAGGGGTAGGGTAGGAGTAAGGGTTAGGGTGAGGGGTAGAGTTAGGGTTAGGGTTAGGTTTAGGGTCGTGGTTAAAGTTAGGGATAGGGTTAGGGTTAGATTTATGGTTAGATTGAGGGTTAGTGTGAGGGTGAGGATTAGGTTTAGGTTTAGGTTTAGGGTGAGCTTAAGGGTTAGTGCGAGGTTTAGGGTTAGGGTTAGCGTTATGGTATGGATAGGGTAGGGTGAGGATTATGGTGAGAGTTAGTGATAGCGTTAGGCTAGGGGTTAGGGTTCGGGTTAGGGCTAGGGTTAGGATTAGGGTGAGGTTTAGGATGAGAGTGAGGGTTAGGGTAATCGTGAGTGTTAGTGTGATGGTTAGAGTGAGGGTGAGTTTTAGGGTTAGGGTTAGGGTGAAGTTGAGGTTTAGGGTTTGGGTGAGGGTGAGGGTTAGTGTTATGGTTAGGGTTAGCCTTAGGGTGAGGGTGAGGGTTACGGTTAGGATTAGGGTTAGGTTTAGGTTTATGGTTCTGGTTATGGTTAGGGTTAGGGTTAGGGTGAGGGTGAGGGTGAGGGTGAGAGTGAGGGTTATGTTTAGGGTTAGGATGTGTGCTACGTTGAGGGTTACGTTTAGAATTAGAGTTAGGATGAGGGTGAGGTTTAGGGTTAGATTTAGGGTTAGTGTTAGGTTTATGGTTAGGGTGAGGGTTAGGATTAGGGTTATGGTGAGGTTTAGGCTTAGGCTGAGCATGAGGGTGAGGGTTAGGGATAGGGTTATTGTGAGGGTTAGGGTTAGGGTTAGGGTGAGGTGTAGGATGAGATTTAGGGTTAGGGTTACGGTTAGGGTTAGGTTTATGTTTAGGATTAGGGTTAGGGTTAGGGTTAGGTTTAGGGTTATGGTTAGGTTTAGCGTGAAGGTTAGCCTTAGGGTTTGGGTTAGGGTGAGGTTGAGGGTAAGGATTAGGGTTAGGGTTACGGTTAGGGTTAGGTTTAGGCTTAGGGTTATGGTTAGGTTTAGTATAAGGGTTAGGTTTATGGTTATGGTGAGGTTAGGGTTAGGGTTAGGGTTATTGTTAGTGTTATGTTTAGGGTTAAGTTTGCGGTGCGGGTGAGGCTGAGGGTGTGGTTTATGGGTAGGGATAGGGTTAGGGTTAGGGTTAGCGTTAGGGTGAGGTTTAGTGTGAAGGTTAGGGTTAGGGTTAGGGTTACGTTTAGGGTTAGGGTGAGGTTGAGTGTGAGGTTTAGGGTTAGTCTTAGGTTTATGCTTAGGCTTAGGCCCAGCTTGAGGGTGAGGGTGAGGGTTAGGGTTAGGGTGAGATTTAGGGTTAGAGTTAAGTTTAGGGTGAGGGTTAGGTTTAGGGTTAGTGTTAGGGTTAGGGTGAAGTTTAGGGTGAGTGTGAGTTTCAGGGTTAGGGTTACTGTTAGGCTTAGGTTTAGGCTGAGGGTGAGGGTGAGGGTGAGGGTTAGGGTTAGGGTGAGGTTTGGGGTAAGGATTAGAGTGAGGGTTAGGGTGAGTGTTAGGATTAGGCTTAGGGTTAGGGTATGGGCTAGGGTGAGGGTTAGTATGAGGGTTAGGTTTAGGGTTAGTATTAGTGTTAGGGTTTGGATTAGGGATAGGCTTAGTGTTAGGCAGAGGGTGAGGGTTAGGGTTAGTGTGAGGATGAGATTTAGGGTTAGAGTTATCATTAGGGTGAGGTTTAGTGTTAGGGTTAGGGTTAATGTTACAGTTAGGGTTAGGGTGAGTGTGAGTGTGAGGGTTAGTTTTAAGATTAGACTTAGGGTGAGGGTGAGGGTTAGTGTGAGGGTTAGGCTTAGTCTTAGGGTTAGAATATGGGCTATGTTGAGGGTGAGGTTTAGTGTTCGGGATAGGGTGAGTGTTAGGGTGAGTGTGAGGGTGAGTGTGAGGGTTACGGTTAGCCGTAGGCTTAGGCTTAGGCTTAGGCTTAGGCCGAGCATGTGTGTGAGGGATAGGGTTAGGGTTAGGATGTGGGTTAGGTTTTAGGGTTAGGGTGAGTGTTAGGATGAGGTTTCAGTTTAGGATTAGGGTTAGGGTGAGGGCTAGAGTGAGGATGAGGGTTAGGGTTACCGTTAAGGGTGAGGTTTAGAGTTAGGTTTATGGTTACTTTGAGGGTGAGGTTTAGGGTTAGGGTGATGGTTAGGGTTACGGTTAGGATGAGGGTGAGTGTTAGGATTAGGTTTAGGGTTAGGGTTATTTTTAGTTTTATGGTTAGTGTTAAGTTTACAGTGAGGGTGAGGCTGAGGGTGAAGGTTAGGGTTAGGGTTAGGGTTAGGCTGAGGTTTAGGGTTAGGGTGAGGGATAGGGTGAGGGTTAGGGCGAGGGTTAGGGTTATGGTGAGGGTGAGGGTTAGGGTTAGGGTGAGGGTTAGGGTTTGTTTTAGGTTTAGGGTGAGGTGAGGGTTAGGTTTAGGTTTAGTTTTAGGGTTTGGGTTGCGTTAGGATTAGGGTTAGGATGAGGGTGAATGTGAGGGTTAGGGTTAGGCTTAGGCTTAGTCTTAGGTTTAGGCTTAGGGTGAGGGTGGGGGTGAGGATTAGGGTTAGGGTGATGGTTAGGGTTACGATTAGGGTGAGGTGTTGGATGAGGATTAGGGTTAGGGTGAGGATGATGGTAATTGTAAAGGTGAGGTTTTGGCTGAGAGTGAGGGTTAAGATAAGGCTGATTGTTAGGGTTTGGTTTAGGGTTAGGGTAAGGGTTAGGGTTTGGGTTTGGGTGAGGTTGAGGGTGAGCGTGAGGTTGATGTTTAGGGTTAGGGTTAGGGTTAGGGTGAGAGTTATTGTGAGGGTTAGGTTTAGGGATAGGGTAGGCGTGAGGGTTAGGGTGAGGGGTAGGGTTAAGTTTAGGGTTAGGGTTAGGGATAACGTTCGGGTGAGGTTTAATGTGAGGGTTAGGGTTAGGATTAGGGTTACATTTAGGGTTAAGGTGAGGGTGAGTGTGAGGGTTAGGGTTAGACTTAGGCTTATGCTTAGGCTTAGACCCTGTTTGAGGGTGAGTGTGAGGGTTAGTGTTAGGTTTAGGATAATGTTTAGGGTTAGGGCGATGTTGAGGGTTAGGTTTAGGGTTAGGGTGAGTATTAAGTTTAGGATGATGGTTTGGGTTAGTGTGTAGGTTAAGGTTAGTCTTAGGCATATGCTTAGGCTTTGGCCCAGCTTGAGGGTGAGGGTGAGGGTTAGGGTTAGGGTGATTTTTAGGGTTAGAAATAGGGTTAGGGTGAGGGTTAGGTTTAGGGTTAGTGTTAGGGTTAGGGTTAGGGTGAGGTTTAGGGAGAGTGTGATGTTTAGGGTTAGGGTTACTCTTAGGCTTAGATTTAGGCTGAGGGTGAGGGTGAGGGTGAGGGTTAGGGTTAGCGTGAGGTTTGGGGTTAGGGTTAGATTGAGGGTAGGGTGAGGATTAGGATTAGGCTTAGGGTTAGGGTATGGGCTAGGGTGAGGGTGAGGGTTAGGGTCAGGGTTAGGGTGAAGGTTAGTGTGAGGGTTAGGATTAGGGTTAATATCAGGGTTAGGGTTGGGGTTAGGGATAGGCTTAGTGTTAGGTGGAGGGTGAGGTTGAGGGTTAGGGTTAGGGTGAGGATGAGGTTTAGGTTTAGAGTTAGCATTAAGGTGAGGGTTAGTGTTAGGCTTAGGGTTAGTGTTACAGTTAGGGTTAGAGTGAGGGTGAGTGTGAGGTTTAGGGTTAGGATTAGACTTAGGGTGAGGGTGAGGGTTAGGGTGAGGGTTAGGCTTAGTCTTAGGGTTAGAGTATGGGATCGGGTGAGGTTGAGGGTTAGGTTCAGGGTTAGGGTGAGTGTTATGGTGAGTGTGAGGGTTAAGGTTAGTCTTACGTTTAGGCTTAGGCTTAGACCGAGCATGAGTGTGTTAGGGTTAGGATGAGGGTTAGGGTTTTAGGGTTAGGGTGAGGGTTAGTATGAGGTTTAGGTTTAGGATTAGGGTGAGGGTGAGGGCTACAGTGAGGGTGAGGGTTAGGGTTAGCGTTAGGGTGAGCTTTAGGGTTAGGGTTAGGGTTACATTGATGGTGAGGATTAGGGTTAGGCTGAGGGTTAGGGTTGGGTTAGAGTGAGGGTGAGGGTTAGGATTAGGTTTAGGGTTAGGGTTATTGTTAGTTTTATGGTTAGGGTTAAGTTTACAGTGAGGGTGAGGATGTGGGTGAGGGTTAGTGTTAGGGTGAGGTTTAGGGTTAGGGTTAGGGTTAGGGTGAGGGTTTGGATTAGGGTTAGGTCACAGTGAGGGTGAGGGTTAGGGTTAGGTTTAGGCTTAGGTTTAGGGTTAGGGTGAGGGATAGGGTGAGAGTTTGGATGAGGGTTAGGCTTACGGTGAGTGTGAGGGTTAGTGTTAGGGTGAGGGTTAGGGTTAGGATTAGGGTTAGGGTGAGTGTGAGGTTCAGGTTTAGGTTTAGGTTTAGGGTTAGGATTAGCGTTAGGATTAGGGTTAGGATGAGGGTGAGTGTGAGGTTTAGGGTTAGGGTTAGGCTTAGGCTTAGGGTTAGGCTGAGGGTGAGGTTGGGGATGAGGATTAGGGTTAGTATGATGGTTAGGGTTACAGTTAGCATGAGGTTTAGGATGAGGTTCAGGGGTAGGGTGAGGATGATGGTAATGTTAAAGGTGAGGTTTAGACTGAGGGTGAGGGTTAAGATAAGGTTGATTGTTAGGGTTAGGTTTATGGTAAGGGTTAGTTATGGTAAGGATTAGGGTTTGGGTTTGGGTGAGGTTACGGGTGAGGCTGAGGTCGACTTTTAGAGTTAGGTTTAGGGTTAGGGTGAGGGTTATTGTAAGGGTTAGGTTTAGG
Organism: Dipodomys merriami; assembly: GCF_024711535.1. Taxonomy (NCBI): domain Eukaryota; kingdom Metazoa; phylum Chordata; class Mammalia; order Rodentia; family Heteromyidae; genus Dipodomys; species Dipodomys merriami. Next base: position 41,946 of record NW_027203688.1, on the reverse strand, counting down.
GGAAGGGTAGCGGTAAGGTTTAGGGTGAGGGGTAGGGTTAGGCTTAGGGTTAGGGTTAGGGTGGAGGTTAGAGTTAGGGATAGGGTTAGGGTTACAATTACGGTTAGAGTGATTGTTAGTTTAAGGGTTAGGATTAGGGTTAGGTTTAGCGTGAAGTTGAGTTTAGGGTTTGGGTGAGGGTGAGGGTTAGTGTTCTGTTTAGGGTTAGACTTAGATTGAGGGTGAGGGTTAGGATTAGGTTTAGGGTTAGGGTTAGGGTGAGTTTTAAGTTTAGGCTGATGGTTTGGTTTAGTGTGAGGGTTAGTTTTCGGGATAAGGTTAGTTTTAGGGTAAATGTAAGTGTTAGGGTGAGGTTTAGGGTAAGGGTGAGGTTTAGGGTTAGAGTTAGGGTTAGGGTGAGGGTTAGGGTTAGGGTGTTAGGTTAGGGTTAGGGTGACGTTTAGGGTGGGGGTGAGTGTTAAGGTTAGGGTTAGGATTAGGTTTAGGGTTAATGTAAGTGTGAGTGTGAGGGTTAGGGTTAGGTTTAGGGTTTGGATTAGAGTTATGGTGAGGGTGAGGTTGAGGTTTAGGGTTAGGGTGAGGGTTAGGGTTAGGGTTAGAGTGAGGGACAGGGTAAGTGTTAGGATTAGGCTTAGGGTTAGGGTATGGGCTAGGGTGAGGGTGAGGTTTAGGGTCAGGGATAGAGTGAGGGTTACGATGAGGATTAGGTTTAGGGTTAGTGTTAGGGTTAGGGTTGGGGTTAGGGATAGGCTTAATGTTAGGCGGAGGGTGAGGGTGAGGGTGAGGGTTAGGGTTAGGGTTAGGGTGAGGTTTAGGTTTAATGTTAGAGTTAGAGTGAGGGTTAGTGTGAGAATTATATTTAGGTTGAGTGTTAGTTTTAGGGTTAGGGTGAGGGTGAGTGTGAGGGTAAGGGTTAGTCTTAGTCTTAGTCTTAGGCTTAGTCCAAGCCAAAGGGTGAGGATGAGGGTTAGGGTTAGGGTGAGGGTTAGGGTTAGGGTGAGGGTTATGGACAGGGTGAGGGTTAGGGTTAGGGTTAGGGTTATTGTTAGGATTAGGGTTAGTTTTAAAGTTACTGTGAGGGTGAGGGTTAGGGTTAGGGTTAAGGTGAGGATTAGGGTTAGAGTTAGGTTTAGGGTGAGGGTTAGGGTTAGGGTTAGTGTTAGTGTTAGGGTTAGGCTTAGGCTTATGTTTAGGGTGAGTGTGAGTTTTAGGGTTAGGGTTAATGTTAGGCTTAGGTTTAGGCTGAGGGTGAGGGTGAGGGTGAGGGTTAGCGTTAGGGTGCGGGTTGGGTTTAAGATTAGAGTGAGTGTTAGGGTGAGGTTTAGGATTAGGCTTAGGGTTAAGTTATGGGCTATGGTTAGGGCGAGGGTTAGGGTCAGGTTTAGGGTGAAGGTTAGTGTGAGTGATAGATTTTGGGTTAGTGTTAGGGTTAGGGTTGGGGTTAGGGATAGGCTTAGTGTTAGGCGGAGGGTGAGGGTCAGGTTGAGGTTTAGGGTTAGGGTGAGATGAGGTTTAGGGTTAGAGTTTTCATTAGGGTGAGGTTTAGTGTTAGGGTTAGGGTTAATGTTACAGTTATGGTGAGGGTGAGGGTGAGTGTGAGGGTTAGGGTTAGGATTAGACTTAGGGTGAGGGTGAAGGTTAGTGTGAGGGGTAGGCTTAATCTTAGGGTTAGAGTATGGGCTAAGGTGAGGGTGAGGGTTAGTGTTAGGATTAGGGTGAGGATTAGGGTGAGTGTGAGGGTTAAGGTTAGTCTTAGGCTTAGTCTTAGGCTTAGGCCGCGCATGAGTGTGAGGGAGAGGGTTAGGGTTAGGATGAGGTTTAGGGTTTTAGGGTTAGGGTGAGGGTTTGGATGAGGTTTAGGGTTTTAGGGTTAGGGTGAGGGTTAGGATGAAGTTTAGGGTTAGGGTTAAGTCTAGAGTTAGGGTGAGGGCTAGAGTGAGGGTGAGGGTTAGGGTTAGCGTTAGGGTGATGTTTAGGGTTATGGTTAGGGATACGTTGAGGGTGAAGGTTAGGGTTAGGGTGAGGGTTAGGGTTAGGTTTAGGGTGAGGGTGAGGGTTAGGATTAGGTTTAGGGTTAGGGTTATTGTTATTTTTATGGTTATTGTTAAGTTTACAGTGAGGGTGAGGCTGAGGGTGAGGGTTAGGGTTAGGGTTAGGGTGAGGTTTAGGGTTAGGGTTAGCGTTAGGGTTAGGGTTAGGGTTAGGGTGAGGGTTTGGATTAGGGTTAGGGTCACGGTGAGGGTGAGGGTTAGGGTTAGGGTTAGGCTGAAGTTTAGGGTTAGAGTTAGGGTTAGGGGAAGGGTTAGAGTGAGGTTTAGGGTTAGGCTTAATGTTAGGGGTAGGCTTAGGGTGACAGTTAGGTTGAGGTTTAGGGTTAGGGTTTGGTTTAGGATTATGTTTACAGTGAGGGGGAGTGTGTGGATTAGTGTTAGGGTTAGGCTTAGGCTTAGGCTTAGGCTTAGGGTGATAGTGGGGATGAGGATTATTTTTGAGTGATGGTTAGGGTTATGGTTATTTTGAGGGTTAGGATGAGGGTTAGGGTTACGATTAGGTTTAGGGTGAGGGCTAGGATGAGGGTGATGTTTAGGGTTATGGTTAGGGTTAGGCTTAGGTTTAGGCTGAGGCTGAAGGTGAGGATGAGGTTTAGGGTTAGGATGATGGTTAGGGTTACAATTAGGGTTAGGGTTAGGATGAGGATTAGGGTAAGGGTGAGGGGGACAGTAAGTGTAAAGGTGAGGGTTAGGCTGAGGTAATGGTGAAGGTTAGGGTTATGGTAATGGTGAAGGTTAGGTTTAGGGTGAGGATTAGGTTTAGGGTTAGGGTGAGTGTGAGGGTTAGATTGAGCATTAATGTTAGGGTTAGTGTGAGGTTTAGGGTGAGGATGAGGGTTAGGGTTAGGGTGAGGGCTAGGGTGAGGGTGAGGTTTAGGTTTAGGGTTAGGGTGAGGTTTATGTTTAGTTTGATGTTTAGGGTCAGTGTGAGGGTTTGTTTTAGGGTTCGGGTTAGTGTCAGGTTGAGGGTTAGTGGTAGGGTGAGGGTTAAGGTTCGGGTGAGGGTTTTGTTTAGGGTGAGGGTTAAGGTTAGGGTTAGGGTTATTGTTAGGATTAGGGTTAGGTTTACGTTTTCGGTGAGTGTGAGGGTGAGTGTTAGGGTTAGGGTTAGAGTGAGGTTTAGATTTTGGGTTAGGGTTAGAGTTAGAGTTAGGGTGAGGGTGAGGTTTAGTGTTAGAGTTAAAGTTAGTGTTAGGTTTATGATTAGGGTGAGGGTTAGGGTTAGGGTTATGGTTAGGCTTAGGCTTAGGCTTTGGCGGAGCATGAGGGTGAGTGTTAGTGTTATGGTTAGGTTGAGGGTTAGGGTTGGGGTTAGGGTGAAGGGTAGGATGAGATTTAGGGTTAGGGTTAGGGTTAGGATTAGGTTTAGGGTTAGGGTTAGGGTTAGGATTAGGTTTAGGGTTACTGTTAGGGATAGGGTGAGGGTTAGGTTTAGGGTTTGCATTAGGGTGAGGGTGAGGATAAGGATTAGGCTTAGGGTTAGGGTTAGTGTTAGGGTTAGGTTTAGGTTTATGGTGAGGATTAGGGTTAGGTTTAGGGTTATTCTTAGTGTTATGTTTAGGGTTAAGTATGCGGTGAAGGTGAGGCTGAGCATGAGGTTTATGGTTAGATTTAGTTTTAGTGTTAGGGTGAGGGTTAGTGTGAGGTTTAGGGTTAGGGTTAGGGTTACGTTTAGGGTTAGGGTGAGGGTGAGTGTGAGGGTTAGGGTTAGTCTTAGGCTTATGCTTAGGCTTCGGCCCAGCTTGAGGGTGAGTGTGAGGATTAGGGTTAGGATGAGTGTTAGGGTTAGGGTAATGGTTAAGGTTAGGGCTATGTTGAGAGTTAGGGTTAGGGTTAAAGTGAGTTTTAAGTTTAGGGTGATGGTTAGGGATAGTGTGAGGGTTAGTGTTCGGGTTAAGGTTCGTTTTAGGGTGAAGTTAAGTTTTAGGGTGAGGTTTAGGGTTAGGGTGTAGTTTAGGGTTAGAGTTAGGGTTAGGGTGAGGGTTAGGGTTTGTGTTAGGGTTAGGTTTAGGGTGAGGTTTAATGTGGGGGTGAGTGTTAGGGATAGGATTAGGATTAGGGTTAAGGTGAGGGTCAGTGTGAGGGTTAGGTTAGGGTTAGGGTTAGGATTAGATTTATGGTGAGGGTGAGGGTGTAGGTTAGGGTTAGAGTGAGGGTTGGGGTTAGGGTTAGAGTGAGGGTTAGGGTGAAGTTTAGGATTAGCTTTAGGGTTAGGGTATGGTCTAGGGTGAGGGTGAGGTTTAGGGTCAGGGTTCGAGTGAGGGTTAGGGTGAGGGTTAGGATTGGGGTTAGTGTTAGGGTTAGGGTTGGGGTTAGGGATAGGCTTAGTGTTAGGCAGAAGGTGAGGGTGAGTCTTAGGGTTAGTGTTTGGGTGATGTTTAGGGTTAGTGTTAGTGTTAGGGTGAGGGTTAGTGTGAGGGTTAGGGTTAGGGTGAATGTTACTTTTAGGGTTAGGGTGAGGGTGAGTGTGCGGGTAAGGGTTAGTATTAGTCTTAGGCTTAGGCTTATTCCGAGCCTAAGGGTGAGGGTGAGGGTTAGGTTTAGGGTGAAGGTTAGGGTTAAGGTGAGGGTTATGGACAGGGTGAGGGTTAGGGTTATTTTTAGGATTAGAGTTAGGGTGAAGGTTAGGGTGAGCCTTAGGGTTAGTGTGATGTTTAGGGTGAGGGTGAGGCTGAGGGTGAGGGTTCGGGTTCTCGTGAGGGTTAGGGTTTGGATGAGGGTTAGGGTTAGGGTGAGGGTTATGGTGAGGTTGAAGGTTTGGTTGAGCATGAAGGTTAGGTGTAGGGTTAGGGTGAGGTTTAGTTTTATGGTTAGTGTTAGGTGAGGGATACAGGGAGGAATAGGGTTAGGGTTAGGGTGAGAGTTAAGATTACTTTGTGGGTTAGGGTTATGTTTAGGGTGAGGGTACGGATGAGGTTTAGGTTTAGTGTGAGGGTGAGTTATAGGGTTAGGGTTAGGGTTATGGGGAGAGTTAGGGTGAGGGTTAGGGTTAGGTTTAGGGTGAAGTTTAGGGTGAGGGTTGCGGTGAGATCTACGGTTAGGGCTAGGGTGAGGGTAAAGTTTAGAGTGAGGGTTAGAGTGAGGGTGAGGTTTAGAGTTAGGGTTAGGGTGAAGGGTAGGATGAGATTTAGGGTTAGGGTTACAGTTAGGGTTAGGTTTAGGGTTAGGGTGAGGGTTAGGGTTAGGGTTTGGGTTAGGGTGAGGGTGAGGGTAAAGATTAATGTTAGGGTTAGGCTTAGGGTTAGGGTTAGGTTTAGGGTTAGGGTTATGGTTAGGGTTAATGTTAGGTTTAGGTTTAGGGTTATGGTGAGGGTTAGGGTTAGGGTTAGGGTTATTCTTAGTGTTATGGTTAGAGTTAAGTTTGCGGTGAAGGCGAGGCTGAGGGTGAGGTTTATGGTTAGGTTTAGGATTCGTGTTAGGGTGAGGATTAGTGTTAGGGTTAGGGTTAGGGTTAGGGTTACGTTTAGGTTTAGGGTGAGGGTGAGTGTGAGGGTTAGGGTTAGTCTTAGAATTATTAATTTACGCTTCTGCCCAGCTTGAGGATTAGTGTGAGGGTTAGGTTTAGGATAAATGTTAGGGTTAGGGTAATGGTTAGGGTTAGGGCTATGTTGAGGTTTAGGGTTAGGATTAGGGTGAGTTTAAAGTTTAGGGTGATGGTTAGGGTTAGTGTGAGGGTTAGTGTGAGGGTTAAGGTTAGTTTTAGGGTGAAGGTAAGTATTAGGGTGAGGTTTAGTTTTAGGGTGAGGTTTAGGCTTAGAGTTAGGCTTAGGGTGAGGGTTAGGGTTAGGGTTAGTGTTAGGGGTAGGTTTAGGGTGAGGTTTAGGGTGGGGGTGAGTGTTAGGGTTAGGATTAGGATTAGGGTTAAGGTGAGGGTGAGTGTGAGGGTTAGGGTTAAGGTTAGGTTTAGGATTAGAGTTATGTTGAGGATGAGGGTGAGGGTTAGGGTTAGCGTGAGGTTTGGGTTAGGGTTAGAGTGAGGGTTAGGATGAAGTTTAGGATTAGGTTTAGGGTTAATCTATGGGCTAGGGTGAGGGTGAGGTTTAGTGTCAGGGTTCGAGTGAGGGTTAGGGTGAGGGTTAGGATTGGGGTTAGTGTTACGGTTAGGGTTGGGGTTAGGGATAGGCCTAGTGTTAGGCGGAGGGTGAGGGTGAGGGTTAGGGTTAGGGTTTGGGTGAGGTTTAGGGTTAGTGTTAGTGTTACGGTGAGGGTTAGTGTGAGGGTAAGGGTTAGGGTGAATGTTACTTTTAGGGTTAGGGTGAGGGTGAGTGTGCGGGTAAGGGTTAGTCTTAGTCAAAGGCTTAGGCTTATTCCGAGTCTAAGGGTGAGGGTGAGGGTTAGGGTTAGGGTGAGGGTTAGGTTTAGGGTGAAGGTTAGGGTTAGGGTGAGGGTTATGGACAGGGTGAGGGGTAGGGTTATTTTTAGGGTTAGGGTTAGGGTGAGGTTTAGGGTGAGGGTTAGGGTTAGGCTTAGGCTTAGGCTTAGGCTTAGGCATATGCTTTGGCCAAGCATGAGGGTGAGGGTTAGGGTTAGGTTTAGTGTGAGGGTTTGGGTTAGGGTGAGGGTTATGATGAGGTTTAGGGTTAGGGTTAGGTGTAGGGTTAGGGTAAGGTTTAGGTTTACGGTTAGGGTTAGGGTTAGGTTTAGGGTTTGGGTTAGGGTTATGGTGAGGGTTAGAGTTAGGGTTTGGTTTAGGGTGAGGGTGAGGGTGAGAATTAGGGTTAGGGTCAGGGTTAGGGTAAGGTTTAGAGTTACGGTTAGGATTAAGGTTAAGTGTAGGGTTACAGTGATGGTTAGGATTATGGTTATGGTTAACGTTATGGTTATTGTTAGTGTTATGGTTTTGGTTAAGTTTGCAGTGAGGGTGAGGATGAGAGTGAGGTTTATGGTTAGGTTTAGGGTTAGGGTTAGTGTTGGGGTTAGGGTTAAGGTGAGGTTTAAGGTGAGGGTTAGGGTTGGGGATAGGATTAGGATTAGGGTTAAGGTGAGGGTGAGTTTGAGGATTAGGGTTAGGGTTAGGCTTAGGATTAGAGTTAGGGTGAGGGTTAGGGTTAGGTTGTGGGTTTGGGTTAGGGTTAGAGTTAGGGTTAGGTTGAGTGTTAGGCTTAGGCTTAGGGTTAGGGTATGGACTAGGGTGAGGGTGAGGGTTAGGGTTAGGTTGAGGGTTAGGGTGAGAGTTAGGGTTAGGGTTAGTTTTAGGGTTCTGGTTGGGGTTAGGGTTAGGCTTAGTGTTAGGCGGAGGGTTAGGGTGAAGGTGAGGGTTAGGGTTAGGGTGAGGTAGAAGTTACAGTTAGCGTTAGGCTGAGGGTTAGTGTGAGGTTTAGGGTAAGTGTTAGTGTTATGGTTAGGTGTAGGGTGAAGGTGAATGTGAGGCTTAGGGTTAGTCTTAGGCTTAGGCTTAGGCTTAGGCCGAGCATAAGTGTGAGGGTGAGGGTTAGGGTGTTAGGATTAGGGTGAGACTGAGGGTGAGGTTTACAGTTAAGATTAGGGTTAGGTTGAGGGCTGGAGTGAGGGTGAGGGTTAGTGTTAGCATTAGGGTGAGGTTAGGGTTAGGGTTAGGATTAGGTTGAAGGATAGGGTGAGGGTTAGGGTTAATATTAGGATTATGGTGAGGTTAAGGGTTATTGTGAGTATACGGGTTATGTTGAGGGTTAGGGTGAGGGTGAGGGTTAGGGTTAGGGTTAGGCTGAAGGTGAGGGTGAGGTTTAGGGTTAGTGTTTGGGTTAGAGTGAGGATGAGGGTTACGGTGAGGAGTACGGTTAGGGTTAGAGTGAGGGTGAGGGTTAGGTTTAGCTTTAGTGTTAGGGTTAGTGTTAGGCTGAGGATGAGGGTGAGGTTAAGGGTTAAGGTTAGGGTGAGGGTGAGGGTGAGGTTTACGGTTAGCATGTTTGTTAGGCTGAGGGTGAGGGTGAGAGTGAGTGGTAGTGTTGGGTTTAGGGTGAGGATTAGGGTTAGTGTGATTTTTAGGGTGAGGTGATTGTAACGGTTAGGGTGATGATTAGGATGAAGTTAGGGTTATGGTTAGTGTTAGGGTTAGGTTTAGGGTTAGGGTTAGGGTTAGGGATAGGTTTAGGGTTAGGGTTAGGGTGTTAGATTGAGGGTTAGGATGATTGTTAGTGTTAGTTTGAGGGTTAGAGTCAGGGTTAGGGTTAGTGTGAGGGTTAGAGTTAGGGTTAGGTTTAGGTTGAGGGTAAGGCTTAGGGTTATTTTAAGGGTGACGGTGAGGGTTAGTGTGAGGGTTATTGTTTGGTTTAGCGTAAGGTTTATGTTGAGGTCTAATGTGAGGTTGAGGGTTTTGTTGAGGGTGACGGTGAGGGTGAACTTTTCGGTTAGGTAAGGGTTAAGATTAGGGTTAGGGTGAGGATTAGGGGGAGGGTCAGGGATAGGATGAAGTTAGGATTACGGTGAGGTTTAGGGTTCGGGTTTGCATTAGGGTTAGGGTGAGGGATAGGGTGTTTTTGACGGTTAGGTGTAGGTTTAGAGTTAGTGTTAGGGTGAGGGTTAGGGTTAGGGTTAGGGTTAGAATGAGTGTTAGGGTAAGGGGTAGGGTTAGGGTTAGGGTGAATGTTAGGATTAGGGTGACGGTTAGAGTAAGGTTAAGGGTTAGGGTTAGGGTGAGGTTAAGGATTAGGGTGAGGGTGAGTGTTAGTGTTAGGTTTAGGATGATGGTGAGGGTGAGGATTAGGGTTATGGTAATGGTTAGCTTTAGGGTTAGTTTGAGGATTAGGGTGAGGTTTTGGGTTAGGGTGACCGTTCGGTTTAGGCTGAGTGTTAGATTTAGGGTTAGGGTGAGGGTTAGGGTTAGTGTGATGTTTAGGGTGAGGGTGAGTCTGAGGGTGAGGGTTCGGGTTTTCGTGAGGGTTAGGGTTTGGGTGAGGGTTAGGGTTAGGGTGAGGGTGATGGTGAGGTTGAAGTTTATGGTGAGCATGAGGGGTAGGTTTAGGGTTAGGGTGAGGTTTAGGTTTAGGGTTAGTGTTAGGTGAGTGTTACAGGGAGGGATAGGGTTAGGGTGAGAGTTAGGATTACTGTGTGGGTTAGGGTTATGGTTAGGGTGAGGGTAAGGTTTAGGGTTAGATTTAGTTTGAGGGTGAGTATTAGGTTTAGGGTTAGGGTTATGGGGAGGGTTAGGGTGAGGGTTAGGGTTAGGTTTAGGGTTAAGTTTAGGGTGAGTGTTTCGGTGAGGGTTAGGTTAGGAAGGTTTAAAGTGAGGGTTAGAGTGAGGGTGAGGGATAGGGTTAGGATTATTGTGAGGGATAGGGTGAGGGTTAGTGTTAGGGTGAAGGTGTGTGTTAGGATGAGGGTTTTGGTTAGTGTTAGGGTTAGTGTGAGGGTTAGGGTGAGGGTGATGGTTAGGGTTAAGGTTAGTGGTAAGGGTGAGGGTTAGGGTTAGGTTTAGAATTAGGGATAGGGGAAGATTAGTGTTATGATTTGGGTGAGGGTTAGGCTGAGGGATAGGGTTAGGGTTAGATTTAGTGTGAGGATTCGGGTTAGGGTTAGGGTTAGGGATAAGGTGAGGTTAAGGGTTAGGTTGAGGGTTAGGGTGAGGGTGAAGTTTAGGGTTAGCTTTAGCGATAGGGTGAGGGTTAGAGTGTGGGTAAGGGTTTGGGTAAGGGTTAGGGTGAGGGTGAGAGTGAGGTTTAGGGTTAGGGTTTTTGTTAGGCTGAGGTTGAATGTGAGTGTGAGTGTTAGGTTTGGGGTGAGGGTGAGGGTTAGGGTTAGTGTGATTGTTAGGGTGAGGGTGACTGAAACGGTGTTGATTAGGGTGAAGTGAGGGTTAGGGTTAGGGTGAGGCTGAGGGTTAGGTTTCACGTGAGGGTTAGGCTTAGGTTTAGGTTTAGGATGAGGGTTAGTGTTAGGTTAGGATGAGAAGGTTAGGGTGAGGGTGAGGGTTAGGATTAGCGTTAGGGTTAGAATGAGGGTGAGGGTTAGGGTTAGGTTAGGCTGAGGGTGAGGGTGAGGGTGAGGGTTAGGGTTGGTGTTAGTGTTAGGGTTAGGGTTAGGGTGAGGGTTAGGCTGAGGGTTAGGTTGTGGGTAAGTGTTAGAGTGAGGGTTAGAATGAGGGTGAGGTTAGGGTTAGGTTTAGGGTGAGGTTTAGGATGAGGGTAAGTGTTCAGGTGAGGGTTAGGGTGAGGATGAGTGTTAGGGTTAGGTTTAGGATTAGGGGTAGGGTGAGGGTTAGAGTTAGGGTGAGGGTTACTGTGAGGGTTTTGGTTAGTGTTAGGGTTAGGTCTAGGGTGAGGTTTAGGGTGAGCGTGAGGGTTAGTATTAGGTTAAGTGTTAAAGTTTGGGTGAGGGTTAGGGTGAGGGTTAGGGTTAGGGTTAGAGTAAATATTAGGGTGAGGGTTAGGATGAGAGATAGGGTGATGGTTAGGGTCAGGGTAAGAGTTCGAGTGAGGGTTAGGATTAGGTTGAGGGTAGTGTTAGGGTTAAGATGCGGTTTAGTGTGATGGTGAGGATTAGGGTTTGGGTTAGGGTTAGGATGAGGTTAGGGTGAGGGTTTTGCTTAGTGTGAGGGTTAGGGTTAGGGTGTGTGTTAGGTTGAGGGTGAGGGTTAGTGTTAGGGTAGGGGTTAGGGTAATGGTGAGGGTTATGGTTAGATGGAGGGTTAGAGTGAGGGCTAGGGTGAGGGTGAGGATGAGGGTTAGGGTTAGGGTGAGAATTGGGGTTAGGGATAGTGTTACTGTTAGGGTAAAATTTACAGTGAGGGTTAGGGTGATTGTGAGGGTTAGGTTTAGTATGATTGTTAGGCTGAGGGTGACTGTAGCGGTTAGGGTGATCATTAGGGTGAAGTGAGGGTTAGGGTTAGGGATAGGGTTAGGGTGAGGGTTTGGGTTAGGCTGAGGGTTAGGTTTCACTTGAGGGTTAGTGTTAGGTTTAGGTTTAGGATGAGGGTTAGGGTTGGTGAGAGGGTTAGGGTGAGGGTGAGGGTTAGGATTAGCGTTAAGGTTAGGATGAGGGTGAGGGTTAGGGTTAGGTTAGGCTGAGGGTGAGGGTGAGGGTGAGGGTTAGAGTTGGTGTTAGTGTTAGTGTTAGTGTTAGTGTTAGGGTGAGAGTGAGGGTTATGCTGAGGGTTAGATTGTGGGTAAGTGTTAGAGTGAGGGTTAGAATGAGGGTGAGGTTAGGGTTAGGGTGAGGGTAAGGCTTAGTGTGAGGGTTAGGGTGAGGGTGAGGGTTAGGGTTAGCATTAGGGTTAGGGTGAGCGATAGGGATAGGATTAGGTTAGGGTTAGGGTGAGGGTGAGGGTTAGGGTGAAGCTGAGGGTGAGGTTGAGGGTTAGGATTAGGGTTAGGGTGAGGGTGAGGGTGAGGGTGTGGGTGAGGGTTAGGGTTAGGATTAGTGTTAGCGTTAAGGTTAGGCTGAGGGTGAGTTTGAGGGTGAAGGTGAGGGTTTGGTTTAGGTTTAAGGTGAGGGTTAGGGTTAGTGTGAGGGTTAGGGTGAGCGGGAGGGTTAGAGTTATGGTTAGGGTGAGTGTTAGTGTGAGGGTTAGTTTTAGGGTTAGGGTTAGGGTTAGAGTTAGGTTTAGGGTGAGGGTTATGGTGATGGTTAGGGTTATGGCTAGGGTGAGGTTAAGGTTTAGAGTGAGGGTTAGAGTGAGGGTGAGGTTTAGGGTTAGGGTTAGGATGAGGGGTAGTGTAGGGTTAGGGTTAGGTTTAGGGTGAGGCTTAGGGTGAGGTTAAGTGTTCTGATGAGGGTTACGGTGAGAATGATTGTTAGGGTTAGGTTTAGGGTTAGGGGTAGGGTGAGGGTTAGAGTTAGTGTGAGGGTTAATGTCAGGGTTTTGGTAAGTGTTAGGTTTAGGTCTAGGGTGAGGTTTAGGGTGAGGGTGAGGGTTAGTGTTAGGGTAAGTGTTACGGTTTGGGTGAGGGTTAGGGTGAGGGTTAGGGTTAGGGTGAGGTTTAGGATAAGGATTAGGGTGAGGGTTAGGAGGAGAGATAGGTTGAGGGTTAAGGTTAGTGTGAGGGTTAGGATTAGAATTAGGGTGAGGGTAAATTTTAGGGTGAGGTTTAGGGTGAGGGTGATTGTTACGGATAGCTTTAGGTTTAGGGTGAGGGTGAGGTTTTGGTTTTGCATTAGGTTTAGGTTGAGGGTTATGGTGAGGGTTAGGGTTAAGTTTAGGGTAAGGGTGAGTGTTAGGGTTAGGGTTATGATGAGTGTAAGTGTTAGGCTGAGGTTTAGGGTTAGGTTTAGGTTTAGGGTTAGGGTGAGGGTTAGGGTTATGGTAAAGGTTATGGTGAGGGTGAAGGTGAGGGTTTGGGTTAGGGTGAGGGTGAGGGTGAGGGTTAGGGTTAGCCTTAGGTTGAGGGTGAGGGTTGGAGTTAATGTTAGTTATAGGTGAGGGTGCGGGTAAGGGTTAATGTGAGGGTGAGTGTGAAGATTAGGTTTGGCCTTAGGGGTAGATGTAGGGTTAGTGTGAGTTTTAGGGTTAGTATTAGGGTTAGGGTTAGGATTAGGCTGAGGGTGAGGGTGAGGTTGAGGGTGAAGGTGAGTTTAGGGTTAGGATTAGGGTTAGAGTTATTGTTAGGTTGAGCGCTAGGATAATGGTGAGGGTTAGGTTTAGCGTTACGTTTAGGGTGAGGGTTGAGTGTTAGGTTTAGGGTTAATGTGAGGTTGAGGGTTAAGGTTAGGTTGAGGTTTAGGGTTAGGGTGATGTTTAGGGTGAGGGTGAAGGTGAGTGTGAGGGTTCAGGTGAGGGTTAGGGTTAGGGTGAGGGTTATTGTTAGGTTTAGGGATAGGGTGAGGGTAAGGGTTATGATGACAGTTACGGTGAGGGTGAGGGTTAGGGTTAGGTTTAGATTTAGGGTGAGGGTTAGGGTGAGGGTTAGGGTTAGGTTAGGGTGAGGGTTAGGGTGAGGTTTAGGGTGAAGGTTAGGGTTAGTGTGAGGGTTAGGGTGAGGGGAAGGTGTAGGGTGCAGGTTAGAGAGAGGGTAAGGGATAGGGTTATGGTGAGGTTAAGGGTTAGGCTGAGGCTTAGGTTGAGAGTGAGCATTTGTGTTAGCAACAGGGTTGGGTTGATGGTGAGGGTTAGCGTTAGGTTGAGGGGTAGTTTTAGGGTTAGGGTGAGGGTTAGGGTTAGGGTTTGGGTGAGGATGAGGTTAAGGGTCAGATTGAGGTTGAGGGTCAGGGATAGGGTTAGCCTTAGGGTGAGGGTGAGGGTTTGGCTTAGGGTTAGGGTGAGTGTGAGTCTGAGGGTTAGTTTTAGGATTAGGGTTTGGGTTAGGCTGAGGTTGAGGGTATTAGTTAGGGTGAGGGCTAGGGTTAGGGGTAGAGGTAGGATTAGGGTTAGGTTTAGGGTTAGTATTAGGGTTAGGGTTAGGATTAGGCTGAGGGTTAGGGTGTAGGTGAGGGTGAAGTTGAGGTTTAGGGTTAGGGTTAGGGTTAGAGTTAGGGCTAGTTTGAGTGCTAGGATGAGGGTAAGGATTAGGGTTAGCGTTAGGGTTATTGTGAGGCTTAGGGTGAGGGTTGCGTGTTACATTTATGGTTTGGGTGAGGGTGAGGTGTAGGTTTACTGTGAAGGTGAGGGGTAGGGTTAGGATGGGGGTTAGAATTACAGTGAGGGTGAAGGTGAGGGTGAAGTTTAGGATTAGGGTTAGGGTTAGGGATAGGATGAGGGTGAGAGTGAGGGTTTGGGTGTTTTTGAGGGTTAGGGATATGGTTAGGGTAAGTGGTAGGGTGAGGGTTAGGGTTAGGGTTACGTTAGGGTTAGGATGAGGGTTAGGATAAGGTTTAGGGTTAGGGTTAGTCTGAATGTTTGGATTAGGGTGAAGGTTAGGGTAAGGGTAATGGTTAGGGTTAGGGTGAGGTTAAGGATTAGGGTGAAGGTTAGGGTTAGGGTTAGTGTTAGGATTAGGGTGAGGGTTAGCGTGGGGCTTATAATTATGGGTAGGGTTAGGGTTAGGTTTAGGTTTAGGGTTAGTGAGAGGGTTAGGTTGAGGGTTCGGGTTCGGTTTCAGGTGAGGTTTTGGGTGAGGGTGAGGGTTAGGGTGTGGGTTAGGGTTCGGTTTAGGGTGAGGGTTAGAGTGACTGTGAGTGTTAGGGTGAGTGTGAGGGTTAGGATAAGTTTTGGGGTGAGGTTTAGGCTTACGCTGAGGTTTAAGGTGAGGTTTAGGGTTAGGGTTAGGGTTAGTGTAAGGGATAGAGTTAGTGTGAAGGATAGGGTGAGGGTGAGGGATAGAGTGAGGGTTAGGGTGAGGGATAGCGTTAGGGTTAGGGTGAGGGTTAGGGTTAGGGTTAGGGTGAGGTTTAGGTTTAGGGTGAGGTCTATGGTGATGGTTAGGGTTAGAATGAATGTGAGAGTGAGCTTGAGGGTTTTCGGTTAGGTAAGGATTAGGGTTAGGCTTAGGGTGAGGATTAAGGTGAGGGTGAGGATTAGGGTGAGGGTGAGGTTTAGGTTGAGGGTTAGGGTTAGGGTCAGGCTGAGGGTTAGGGTGAGGCTTAGGGTTCGGGTGAGCATGAGGGTTCGGTGAGGTTGAGGGTTCGGGTGTGGGCTTGGGTTAAGTTTTGGGTGAGGGTTAGGGTGACAGTGTTAGGATTAGGTTTAGGGTGAGTATTAGATTTAGGGTGAGGATTAGGGTCAGGTGTAGGTTTAGGGTTAGGGAGAGGGTTAGGGTTAGGGTGAAAGTTAGGGTTAGTTTGAGGGCTAGGGTGAAGGTGAGTTTGAGGTTGAGGGTGATAGTGACGGTGAGGTTTAGGGTTAGGATTCGGGTTAGGGTTAGGGTGAGGGTTAGGGTTAGGGTTAGGGTGAGGGCGAGGGTGAGGGTGAGGTTTAGGGTTAGGGTGAGGGTGAGGGTTAGGTTGAGGGGTAGGGTTAGTGATAGCATAAGGGTTAGGGTTAGGGTGAGGTTTAGGGTTGGTTTTAGGGTTAGGTTGAGGGTGATGGTGAGGGTTAGGGTTAGGGTTAGGTTGAGGGTTAATGTGAGTGTTAGGTTTAGGGTTAGGGTAAGGGTTAGGTTTAGGTTTAGGGTTAGTTTTAGGTTTAGGGTTAGAGTGAGGGTAATGCTGAGGGTTAAGGTTAGGGTTAGTGTGAGATTAAGTGTTAGGGTGAGGATTATGTTGAGGGTTAGTTTTAAACATAAGGTTTAGGTTGAGGGTTAGGTTTAGGGTTAGGGTTAGGTTTAGCGTAAGGGTTAGGGTTAGGGTAAGTTTTAGGGTTAGGATTAGGGTTAGGGTTAGGTTTAGGTTGAGGTTTAGGCCTAGGGTTAGCGTTAGGTTAAGGGTTAGGGTTAAGTTTAAGGTTAGGTTAAGGTTAGGGTTAGCGTGAGGGTTAGGGTTAGGGTGATATTTAGGGTGACGGTGAGTGTTAGGGTGAGGGGGAGGTTGAGGGTGAGGGTTTGTGTGAGGTTGAGGGTGAGTGGGAGTGTGACGGTGAGGGTTAGGTTTATGGTTAGGTTTAGGGTGAGGATTAGGTGAGGGTGAGGGTTAGGGTTAGGTTGAGGGTTAGGGTTAAGGTTTGGGTTAGGGTTAGGGTGAAGGTAAGGGTGAGAGGTAGGGTTAGGGTTAGGATGAGGGTTAGGCTTACTGTGAGGGTTATGGTTAGTGTTTGGGTTAGTGTGAGGATAAGGATTAGGGTGAGGGTTAGGTTGAGACTGAGGGTTAGGGTTAGCATTAGGGTTAGGGTCAAGTTTAGGGTGGGGATTAGGATGAGGGTTAGCATTAGGTTTAGTGTTTGGGTTAGGTTGAGTGTTAGGGTTAGGGTTAGGGTTAGGGTGCAGGTTAGGGTTAGGGTTAGAGTGTAGGTGTGGGTCAGGGTTAAGGTTAGGATTAGGTTTAGTGTTAGGTTGAGGCTGAGGGTGAGGGTGAGGGTGAGGGTTAAGGTTATGGTTAGGTTTAGGATGAGGGCTAGGGTGAGGGTGATGTTATTGTTAAGGAAAGTTTTAGGGTTAGGTTTAGGGTGACGATTAGGGTGGGGGTGAGGTTTAAGGTGAGGGTTAGGGTTAGGGTTAGGGTAATGTTTAGTGTGAGGGTGAAGGTGAGAGTGAGGATTTGGGTGGGTTAGGGTTAGGGTGAGGATTAGGGTTAGGGTTACATTTACGGTTAGTGTGAGGGTAAGGGTTATGATGACAGTTAGGGTGAGGGTGAGTGTTAGGGTTAAGTTTAGGCTTAGGGTGAGGGTTAGGGTGAGGGTTAGGGTTAAGGTTAGGGTTAGGGTGAGCGTTAGCATGAAGTTTAGGGTTTGGGTTAGGGTTTGGGTTAGGGTGAGGGTTAGGGTGAGGAGAAAGGGTAGGGTGAGGGTTAGGGAGAGGGTGAGGGATCGGGTTATGTTGAGGGTAAGGCTTAGGCTGAGGCTTAGGTTAAGAATGAGCATTTGTGTTAGCACAGGGTTGGGTTGAGGGTGAGGGTTAGGTTTAGGCTGAGGGGTAGTTTTAGGGTTAGGGTGAGGGTTAGGGTTAGGGTTAGGGTTAGGTTAAGGGTTAGGGTGTGGGTGATTGTGAGGGTTATGGTTAGACAGGGTGAGGGTGAGTGTTTGGGTTAGGGTTAGTGTGAGTGTGAGTGTGAGGGTTAGGTTTAGGATTAGGGTTAGGGTTAGGGTTAGCTGAGGTTGAGGGTATGAGTGAGGGTGATGGCTAGGGTTAGGGGTAGAGGTAGGGTTAATGTTAGGTTTAGGGTTAGTATTAGGGTTAGGGTTAGGATTAGACCGAGGATGTGGGTGAGGCTGAGGGTGAAGTTTAGGTTTAGGTTTAGGGTTAGGGTTAGAGTTAGGGTTAGGTTGAGTGCTAGGATGAGGGTGAGGGTTAGGATTAGCATTAGGGTTAGGTTGAGGCTTAGGGTGAGGGTTGAATGTTAAGTTTGCGGTTAGGGTGAGGGTGAGGGTTAGGTTTAGTGTGAGGGTGAGGGTCTGGGTTAGGATTAGGGTTAGGGTTAGATTTAGGGTGAGGGTGATGGTGAGGGTTAGAATTAGGATTAGGATTAGGGTTAGAATTAGGTGAGAGTGAGGGTGAGGTTTAGGTTTTGGGTTAGAATTTGGGTGAGGATGTGGGTTAGGATTAGGATTAGGGTTAGAATTATGGTTAGGGATAGGGTGAGGGTGAGGGTCAGGCTTAGGGTTAGGATTAGTGTTAGGGTTAGTGTGAGGATCAGGTTTAGGGTGAGGGTTAGGATGAGGGTGAGAAGGAGGGTGAGGATTAGGGTTAGCTTTAGGGTTAGGGTTAGGGTGAGGGTTAGGGTGAGGTTTAGGGTTAGGGTGAGGGTTAGGGTTAGGGTTAGGTCTAGGCTGAGGGTTAGGTATAGGGTAAGGGTTAGGGTTACGTTGAGGGTTAGGGTTAGGGTTAGTGTTAGGGTGAGGGTGAGGGTTAGGTTTAGGATTAGATTTAGGGTTAGTGTAAGGGTTAGAGTTAGGGTGAAGGGTAGGGTTAGGGTTAGGATTAGGGTTAGGGTAATTGTTAGAGTGAGGTTTAGGTTTAGGTTTAGGGTAAGAGTGAAGGTTAGAGTTAGGTTTAGTTTGAGGTTCAGGTTTAGGGTGAGCGCTACGGTGAGGATGACGGTTAGGGTGAGTATGAGGGTGAGGTTGAGGGTTTCGGTTAGGTAAGGGTTAGGGTTAGTGTAAGGGTGAGGATTAGGGTGATGGTGAGGTTTAGGTTGAGGTTTAGGTTTAGGGTGAGGGTTACGATGAGGATAAGGGTTAAGGTGATTACTCGGGTTTGGGTTCGGGTGAGGGTGTGGGTGAGGTTGAGGGTTCGTGTTTGGATTAGGGTTAGGTTTAGGGTGAGGGATAGGGTGACATTGAGGGTTAGGGTGAGGGTGAGGGTTAGGATTAGTGTTAGGGTGAGGGTGAGGTTAAGGGTGAGGGTCAGGGTTAGGTTTAGGGAGAAGGTTAGGGTTAGGGTGAGTGTTTGGGTTAGTTTGAGGGTTAGGGTGACGGTGAGTTTGAGGTTGAGGGTTAGGGTGAGGGTGATGGTGACAGTGAGGGTTAGGGTTAGGGTTAAGATTCAGATTAGGGTTAGGGTGAGTTTTAGGGTTATGTTTAGGGTTAGGGTGAGGGTGAGGCTTAGTGTTAGGGTTCAGGTGAGGTTTAAGTTTAGGGTGAAGGCTACGGTGAAGGTTAGGGTGAGTTTGAGGCTGAGATGGAGAGTTAGGGTTAGGGTGAATATTAGGGTTAGGATTAGGGTGAGGGTTAGGGTTAGGGTGATGTTTAGGGTGAGGGTGAAGGTGAGAATGAGGGTTCGTGTGAGGGTTAGTGTTAGGGTGAGGCTTAGGGATAGGGTTAGGTTTAGGGTGAGAGTGAGGGTAAGGTTGAGGCTGACAGGGTGAGGTTGAGGTTTAGGTTAGGTTAAGGTTTAGGGTTATGGTGAGGTTTAGGGTTAGGGTTAGTGTTATTGTTAGGGTTAGGGTTAGAGTTACATTGAGGGTGAGGGTTAGGGTTAGGGTGAGGTTTAGGGTTAGGATGAAGGTTAGGTTTAGTTTGAGGGTTAGTGTTAGTGTTAGTGTTAGTGTTAGGGTGAGGGTGTTTTAGAGGGTTAGGGATAGGGTTAGGGTTAGTGTTAGGGTGAGGGTTAGTGTTATGGTTAGGATGAGGGTTAGGGTAAGGGGTAGGTTTAGGGTTAGGCTGTATGTTAGGATTAGGGTGAGGGTTATGGTAAGGGTAAGGGTTAGGGTTAGGGTGAGGTTAAGGATTAGGGTGAGGGTGAGGGTTAGGGTTAGTGTTAGGGTTAGGGTGGGGTTTAGAGTTCTGGTTAGGTTTAGGGTGAGAGTTAGGGTTAGTGTTAGTGTGAGGCTTAGGTTGAGGCTTTGGGTTCGGGTGTGGGTTCGGGTTAGGGTTCGGGTTAGGTTTAGGGTTTAGGTTTAGGGTGAGAGTTAGGGTTTAGGTTTAGGTTTAGGTTTAGGGTGAGAGTTAGGGTTAGGGTTAGTGTGAGGCTTAGGTTGAGGCTTTGGGTTCGGGTGTGGGTTCGGGTTAGGGTTCGGTTTAGGGTGAGGGTTAGGGTGACAGTGAGGTTTAGGGTGAGGGTGTGGGTTAGGATAAGGTTTTGGGTGAGTTTTAGGGTTAGGGTGAGGATTAGCGTGAGGGGTAGGCTTAAGGTTAGGGAGAGGGTTAGAGTTTGTTTGAGGGTTAGGATTAGGGTTAGAGTTAGGTTTAGTATGAGGATAAAGGTTAGGGTGAGGGTAAGGGTGAGGGTTAGGGTTAGGGTTAAGTTTATGGTTAGAGTTAGGTTTAGGGTAAGTGTTAGGTTTAGGGTGAGGGTTAGGTTTAGGGTTAGCGTTAGGGTTAGGGTTAGGGTTAGGTTTAGGGTGAGGGTCAGGGTTAGGGTTTGGGTGAGGGTGAGGTTTAGTGTGAGGGTTAGTTTTAGGGTTCGGTTAGGCTGAGGGTGAGGGTTAGGGTTAGGTTCACGGTTAGGGTGAGGGTTAGGGTTAAGTTTAGGTTTAGGGTAAGGGTTAGGGTTAGGGTGAGGGTTATGTTTAGGGTTAGGGTTAGTGTGAGGCTGAGGCTGAGGGTTAGGTTTAGTGTGAGGATAAGGTTTAGGGTGAGGATTAGGTTGAGGTCGAGGTTTAGGGTTAGCATTAGGGTTAGGGTGAGGATTAGGGTTAGGGTTAGGGTAAGGGTTAGGTTTAGGGTTAGGGTAAGGGTTAGGTTTAGGCTTAGGGTTAGGTTTAGGGTTAGGATGAGTGTGAGGCTTAGGTATAGGGTTTGGGTGAGGGTTAGGCTTAGGTTTAGGTTTAGGGTTAGGGTGAGTGTGAGGCTTAGGGATAGGTTTAGGGTGAGGGTTAGGTTTAGGGTTAGGGTTAGGGTGAGGTTGATTTTTGTGGTGTCAGTGAGGGTTAGGATGAGGTTGAGGATGAGCATGATGTGTAGGTTAAGGGTGATGGTTAGTGTGAGGGTGACGGTTAGGGTTAGGTTTAGGGTGAGGTTAAGGGTTAGGGTTAGGATTAGGGTTAGTGTAAGCGTTAGGCTGAGGGTGAGGGTGAGGTTGAGTGTGAGGGTGAGGGTTAGGATGAGGGTTAGGGTTCGACTGAGAGTTAGGGTGAGGGTGAGGGTGAGTTTGAGGGTTAGGTTTAGGGTGAGGTTTAGGGTGAGTTTTAGGGTTTATGTTAGGTTTAGGGTTAGGGTTTAGTTAAGGGTTATAGTGAGAGTTATTGTGAGGGTGAGGGTTAGGGTTAGGGTGAGGGTAAGTGTTAGGGTGAGGGTTAGGGTGAGGGTTTGTGTTCAGGTTAGCATTATGGATAGGTTGATGGTGAAGGTTAGGGTCATGGTTAGGTTTAGGGTGAGGGATAGTGTTAGTGTATGGGTTAGGGTGAGTGGGTGAGAGTTAGGTTTAGGTTTAGGGTTAGGCTGAGAGTTAGGATGAGGGCAAGGTTTAGGGTGAGATTGAGTCTTAGGGTTAGCATTAGTCTTAGTGTGATGGTTAGGGTTAGGTATAGCATTAGGGTTAGTGTTAGGATTAGGGTGAGGTTTAGGATTAGGGTTAAGGTGAGTGTGATGTTTAGGGTTAGCATTAGGTTTACGGTTAGGATTAGAGTGAGGGTGAGGGTGATGGTTAGGTTTAGGATTAGGTTTAGGGTTAGGGTGAGGCTGAGGTTGAGGATGAGGTTGATGGTGAGGGTTAGGATTAGGGTTAGGCTTAGGGTGAGGGCTAGGGTTAGGGTGAGGGTTAGGGTGAGGTTGTGGTTTTAGGCTAGGAAAGGGTTAGGGTTAGGTTTAGGGTGAGGATTAGGCTGAGGGTGAGGTTGAATTTGAGGGTTAGGTTAAGGTGAGGGTTAGGGTTATGCTGAGGGTTAGAGTTAGGATTAGGGTTAGGGTTAGACTGAGGGTGAGAGTGAGAGTGAGGGTGAGGGTTAAGCTGTAGGTGAGGATAGGGTTACGGTGAGGGTTAGGTTTACTGTGAGGGTTAGGTTTAGGGTTAGGGTGACAGTAAGTGTTAGGGTGAGGGTTAGGGTGAGGGTGAGGTTTAGGTTTAGCATTAGGTTTAGCCTTAGTGTTAGGATGAGTGTTAGTGTTATGGTTAGGGTTAGGGTGAAGGTGAGGGTGAAGGTTAGTGTTAGGGTGAGGTTTAGGGTTAGGGTTAGGGTGAGGGTGAGGTTTAGGGTGAGGGTAAGTGTGAGGGTGAGGGTTAGGGTTAGGCTGAGGGTTAGGGTTAGCATTAGGGTGAGGTTGAGGGTGAGTTAGGGTGAAGTTTTGGATTAAGGTTAAGGATATGGTGAGGATTAGGGTTAGGGTTAGGTTGAGGGTGAGGGTTAGGGTGAGGCGTAACATTAGAATTTGGGTGAGGGTTAGGTTTAGTGTGAGGGTTAGGGTTAGGTTTAGGGTGACAGTAAGGGTTAGGGTGACGGTTAAGATAGTGTGAGGTAGGGTGAGGGTTAGAGTTAGGGTGATGGTTAGGGATAGGTTTAGGGTTAGGGTGAGGGTTAGGGTTAGGGTTAGGATTAGAGTTAGGGTGAGGGTAAGGCTTAGGGTGAGGGTTAGGGTGAGGGTTCAGATGAGGTTTAGCGTTAGGGTGAGGGTTAGGATTAGGGTTAGTGTGAGCGTTAGGGTTAGGGTGATGTTTCGGGTGAGGTTGAGGATTAATGTGAGGGTGAGTGGTTGAGGGTGAGGGTTAGGGTGCGGGTGGGGGTGAGGGTGAGTGTGAGGGCTAGGGATAGGTTTGGGTGATGGTGAGGGTTAGGGTTAGGATTAGGGTTAGTGTTAGGTTAAGGCTGAGGGGGAAGGGGCGGTTGAGTGTGAGGTTTAGGGATAGGGTTAGGGTTAGGGTTTAGGTAACTGTTAGGTTTAGGGTTAGTATAAGTGTTAGGCTGAGGGTAAGGGTTATGGTTAGTGTGAATGTTAGGTTTAGTGTTAGGGTTTGGGTTAGGTTGAAGGTAAACGTTAGGGTGAAGGTTAGGGAGAGTGTGAGGGTTAGTGTTATGGTGAGGGTTCGGGTGAGGGTTAGGGTTAGGGTTATGGTTAGGGTTAGCGTGAGGGTTAGAGTGAAGGTTAGGTTTAGGTTTAGTGTGAAGGTGAGGGTTAGGGTGCGGGTGAGGCTTAGGTTTAGAATGAGGGTTAGGGTTCGGGTTCGGGTTCGGGTTAGGTTTAGGTTGAGGGTTAGGGTTATGGTTAGGTTTAGTGTGAGGGTCAGGGTGAGGGTTAAGGGGAGGGTTAGGGTTAATGTTAGGGATAGGGTGAGGATTATGGTTAGGTATACAGTGAGGGTTAGGCTGAGGAGTAGGGTTAGGTTTAGGGTGAGGGTTAGTTTTAGTGTGAGGATGAGGCGTAGGGTTGGGGTGAGGGTAAGTGTTTGGGTGAGGGTTAGGGAGAGGTTTAGGGTGAGTTTTAGGGTTAGGGTTTGGGTTAGGTTTAGGGTTAGGGTAATTGTTAGAGTTAGATTTAGCGTTAGGGTGAGGGTGATGGTTAGGGTTAACGTGAGGGTTAGTGTTAGGGTGAGGGTGGGATTGAAGGTTAGGTTTAGGATTAGGGTTAGGGTTAGCGTAATGTTTAGGGGGATGGGGAGCTTGAAGTTGAGGGTTAGGGTTAGGTTTAGGGTTAGGGTGAGGGCTAGGTTGAGGGTGAGTTTTAGGGTGAAGGTGAGGGTGAAGGTTTGGTTTAGGTAAGTTTTAGGGTTAGGGTGAGGATTAGGGTGAGGGCGAGGGTCAAGCTGAAGTTAGGTTTAGGGTGAGGGTTTGGGTTAGGGTTAGGGTGAGGGTTAGGGTTAGGGTGATGGTTTGGGTCAGGGTGAGGGTTAGGGTAAGGGTGATGGCTAGGGTGAGGGTGAGGGTGAGGTTGACGTTTAGTGTTAGGGTTAGGTTTAGGGTGAGTGTGAGTGTGAGAGTTAGGATTAGGAATAGAGTTAGGGTTAGGGTTAGGCTGAGGGTGAGGGTCAGAGTGAGGGTGAAGGTTAAGTTTAGTGTTAGGGTTAGGGTTAGGGTGAGGGTCAGTTTTAGTGTGAGTGTAAGGGTGAAAGTTAGGGTTAGTGTCAGGGTTAGGGTGACGGTTAGGGTTTGGGTGATGTTTAGGGTGAGGGTGAGGTTTAGGATGAAGATGAGGGTTCGGTTGAGGGTGACGTTAGGGTGAGGGGTCGGGTTAGGGTGTGGGTGAGGATTAGAATTAATGTGAAGGTTAGCATTAGGTTTAGGGTTAGTGGGACGGTGAGGGTGAGGGTAGGGTAAGGGTTAGGTTGAGGGTTAGGTTTAGGGTTAGGGTTAGGGTGATGGTTAGGGGGAGGGGTAATGTTAGGGTTAGGGTGAAGTGTAGGTTGAGTGTGAGGATTAGGGTTAGGGGTAGGGTTAGGTTGAGGGTTAGGTTTAGGGTTAGCGTTAGGGTGAAGTTGAGGGCTAGGGTAAGAGTTTGTTTAGGGTGAGTTTGAGGGTGAAGGTTAGGTTTAGGATTAGGATTAGGGTTAGGGTTAGGGTGAGTGTTAGGGTGAGGGTGATGGTGAGGGTTAGGGTTAGTGAGGGTGAGGGTTATGGTTAGGGTGAGGATTAGTTTTAGGCTTAGTGTTAATGTTATGGAGAGGGTAAGGGTTAGGGTGAAGTTTAGTGTGAGGATGAGGGTTAGGGTTAGTTTTAGGGTTACTGTGAGGGTTAGGGTGAGGTTTAGGGTTATTGTTAGTGTTAGGGTGAGGGTGAGGTATAGGATGAGGTTTAGGGTTAGGGTGAGGGTTAGGGATAGTGTTAGGTTAGGGTGAGGGTGAAGGTGAGTTTTAGGTTTAGGTTTAGGTTTACAGTTTGGGTGAGAGTGAGGGTTAGGATTAGGGTTAGGGTTGTGGTTAGGATGAGGGTTAGGCTGCGGGTTAGAGTTAGGGTGATGTTTAGGTTTAGGGTTAGGGTTAGGGTGAGGTTTAGGGTGTGGGAAAGTGTTAGAGTGAGGGTTAGGGTGAGGGTGAGGGCTTGGGAGAGGGGGAGGGTTAGTGTTAACATTAGGGTTAGGGTGAGCGTGTGGTTTAGGGTGAGGGTTAGGGTTAAGGTTAGGGATAGGGTGGGGATTAAGGTTAGGGTTAGGCATAGGGTGAGAGTTAGGCTGAGGAACAGGCTTAGGTTTAGGATGAGGGTTAGGTTTATTGTGAGGATTAGGGTTAGGGTTAGGGTGAGTTTTAGGTTTAATGTGAGGGTTAGGGTTAGGGTTAGTGTGATGGTAAGGGTTAGGGTGAGGTTTAGGGTTAGGTGAGGTTTAGGATTAGCATTAGGTTTAGGTTTAAGGTTAGGATGAGGGTTACAGTTAGGGTGAGGGTGGGGTGAGGCTTAGGTTTAGGATGAGGGTTATGGTTAGGGTGAAGGTTAGGGTTAGTTTAAGAGTTAGGGTGAGGGTTAGTTTATGGTTAGGTTTGGTGTGAGGGTCAGTGTGAGGTTTAGGTTTAGGTTGAGGGTTAGGTTTAGGGTGAGGTTTAAGGTTAGGGTTAGGGTGAGAGATAGGGTTAGGTTTAGTGTTAGAGTCAGGTTGATGGTTATGGTCAGGGATAGGTGGAGGATTAGGTTGAGGGTTAGGGTTAGGGTAAGTGTTAGGGTTACAGTTAGGCTGAGGGTGAGGGAGAAAGTAAGGGTGAGGGTTAGGGTTAGGTTAGGGTGAGGGGTAGTTTGAGGGGTAGGGTTAGGGTTAGGGTGAGGTTTAGTGTGAGAGTTAGGATTAGGGTTAGGTTTAGGTTTAGTGTGAGGATAAGGGTTAGGTTGAGGGTTAGGTTGAGGGTGAGGGTTAGGGTTATCGTTAGGCTTAGGGTGAGGGTTAGGGTGAGGGTTAGGGTTAGGCTTAGGTTTAGGGTTAAGTTTAGGGTGAGGGTTAGGGTTAAGGTGATGTTTAGGGTGAGGGTGAGCGTTAGGATGACAGTGAGGGTGAGGATTAGGTTGAGGGTGAGGGTGAGGGTTTCAGTTAGGGTTAGGGTGAGGGTGAGGGTTAGAGTTAGGTTTAGGATTGGGGTTAGGTTTAGGGTTGGATTTAGGGTGAGGGTTAGGTTTCGTGTGAGGGTTAGGATTAGGGTTAGGGTTAGGGTGATTTTAAGTGTTTAGGTGAGGGTTAGGGTGAGGGTTAGGGTGAGTTTTAGGGTTATGGTTTGGGTTAGGTTTAGGCTTAGGATTAATTGTTAGGCTTAGGGTTAGGGTTAGGGTGATGCTGAGGGTTAGCGTTAGTGTTAGGGTTAGGGTGAGTGTGGGTTTGAAGTTAGGGTTAGCATTAGGGTTAGGGTTAGTGTAATGTTGATGGGAAGTGGAGGTTGAGGGTGAGGGTTAGGGTTAGGTTTGGGGGTAGGGTGAGGGCTAGGTTGAGGGTGAGTTTTAGGGTGATGTTGTGGCTGAGGGTTTCGGTTAGGTAGGTGTTAGGGTTAGGGTGAGGATTAGGGTGAGGGTGAGGGTTAAGCTGAGGTTAGGTTTAGGGTGAGGGTTTGGGTTAGGGTTAGGGTGAGGGTTAGGATGATAGTTAGGGTCTGGATGAGGGTGAGGGTTGGGTGAGGGTGAGGGTGAGGGTGAGTTTTAGGGTTAGGGTTAGGTTTAGGGTGAGTGTGAGGGTGACAGTTAGGATTAGGAATAGGGTTAGGGTTAGGGTTAGGCTGAGGGTGAGTGTCAGGGTTACGGTGAAGTTTTGGGTTAGTGTTAGGGTTAGGGTTAGGGTGAGGGTAAGTGTTAGGGTGAGGGTAAGTGTGAGGGTGAGGGTTAGGGTTAGGGTGATGGATAGGGTCAGTGTTAGGATTAGGGTGAGGATGAGGGTTAAGGTGATGGTGAGGGTTCAGGAGAGGGGGTGGGTTAGGGTGTGGGTGAGGATTAGGCTTAGGGTGTGGTTTAGCATTAGGTTTAGAGTTAGTGTGACGGTGAGTGTGAGGGTTAGGGTTAGGTTTACGTTGAGGGTTACGGTTAGGTTTAGGTTTAGGGTGATGGTTAGGGAGAGTGGTAATGTTAGGGTTTTGGTGAGGTTTAGGGTGAGTGTGAGTGTTAGGGTTAGGGTTAGGTTTAGGTTGATGGTTAGGGTTAAGGTTAGGGTTAGGGTGAGGATGAGGGTTAGGGTGAGAGTTAGGGTTAGGTTGAGTTTGAGGGTGAGTGTTAGGTTTAGGAGTAGGATTAGTGTTAGGTTTAGGGTGAGTTTTACAGTGAGGGTTCGCGTGAGGTTTCGGGTTAGTGTGTGGGTGAGGGTTAGGGTTACAGTGAGGATTAGTTTTAGGCTTAGGTTTAAGGTTATGGTGAGTATACGGGTTAGGGTGATGTTTAGTGTGAGGATGAGGGTTAGTGTTAGGGTTAGGGTGAGGGTTAGGGTGAGAGTTAGGTTTAGGGTTAGGTTGAGGGTGAGGTATAGGGTCAGTTTTAGGGTTAAGGTGAGGGTTAGGGACAGTGTTAGGTTAGGGTGAGGGTGAGGGTGAGTGTTAAGATTAGGTTTAGGTTTAGAGTTAGGGTGAGGTTTAGGATTAGGGTTAGGGTTAGGGTTAGGATGAGGGTGAAGCTGAGGGTTAGGGATAGGGTTAGTGTGAGGCTTAGGGTTAGGGTTAGGTTTAGGGTTAGGGTAAGGGTGAGGGTTAGGGTTAGATTTAGGGTTAGCATAAATTTTAGGATGAGGGTTAGGTTTAGGGTTAGTGTGAGGGTTAGGTTTAGGGTTAGGGTAAGGGTTAGGGTGAAGGTAAAGTTTAGGGTGAGGGTTAGAGTGAGGGTGAGGGTTAGGTTAGGGTGAGGGTGAGGGTTAGGCTTAGGTTTAGGGTTAAGGTTAGTTTTCGGATGAGGGCTAGAGTGAGGGTGAAGATTAGTGTGAGGGTGAGGGTGAGGTGAGGTTTTCCTTTAGGTAAGGGTTAGGGTTAGGGTTAGGGTGAGGGTTAGGGTGAGTATGTGGTTTGGGGTTAGGGTTAGGGTGAAGGTGAGGTTGACGGCTAGTGTTAGGATGAGGGTTAGACTTAGGGTTAGGGTGAGGGTGAGCGTGAGGTTTAGGGTTAGGTTTAGTGTGAGGGTTAGGTTTACGGTGAGGGTTAGGGTTAGGGTGAGGGTTAGGGTTAGGGTTACGGTGAGGGTTAGGGTTAGGGTGATGTTTAGTGTGATGGTGAGGGTTAGGGTGAGGTTGAGTGTTCTGTTGAGAATTAGGGTTAGGTTTAGGGTTAGGGATTGCATTAGTGTGAGGGTAAGTGTTGGGGTGAGGGTTAGAGTGAGGGTGAGGTTTAGGGTTAGGTTGAGTGTTAGGTTTAGGGTTAGGGTTATTGTGAGGGTGATGGTTAGGGTGAGCCCTAAGTTTAGGGTTAGGGTTTGTTTGTGGGTTAGGGTGAGGCTAAGGGTTAGGGTGAGGTTTAGGGTGAGGGTGAGGGTTAGGGTTAGGGTGAGGGTAAGAGTTAGTGTGAGGTTTAGGCTGAGGGTTCAGGTTAGGGTTAGGGATAGGGTGAGGATTAGGGTTAGTGTGAGGGTTAGGATTAGGGTAAGTGTGAGGATAAGGGTTAGGGTGAGGTTTAGGTTGAAGGTGATGGTGAGGGTTAGGTTTATGGTTAGGGTTAGGGTGAGGGTTAGGGTTAGTGTGAGGGTTAGTGTGATGGTGAGGATCAGGTTGAGGGTGAGGGTTAGAATGAGGGTGAGGGTGAGGCTTAGTGTTAGGATTAGGGATGGGTTGAGTTTTAGGGTTAGGGTTATTGTTAGTGTTAGGGTTTGGGTTAGGGTGAGGGTGAGGGTGCGGTTGTGCATTAGGGTTAGGATTCCGGTTAGGGTGATGGTGGGGTTGAGGGTTAGGGTTAGGATTAGAGTTAGGGTTAGGATAAGGCTGAGGGGGAAGGGGAGTTTGAGGGGGAGGGTTAGGATTAGGATTAGGGTTAGGGTGAGGGCTAACATGAGTGTGAGGGTTTGGGTGAGGGTGAGGCTGAGTGTTTCGGTTATGTAAGTGTTAGGGTTAGGGTGAGGATTAGGGTTATGGTGAGGATTAAGCTGAGGTTAGGTTTAGCACGATGGTTAGGGTTAGGGTTACGGTGACGGTTAGGGTTAGGGTGATGTTAGGGTAAGAGTGAAGGCGAGAGTTAGAATTAGGAATAGCGTTAGTGTTAGGGTTAGGCTGAGGTGAGGGTCAGGGTGACGGTGAAGGTTAGGATTATGTTTAGGGTGAGGGTTGAGGGTAGTGTGAGGATTATGGTTATGGTTATTGTTAGGGTTATGGTGAGGGTAAGGTTTAGGGTGAGGGTGATAGTTAGGGTGAGGGTTAGGGTTAGGGTTAGGGGGAGGGTTCGATTTAGTGTGATGTTTAAGGTGATGGTGAGGTTTAGGGTGAGGATGAGAATTTGGGTGTGGGTGTGGGTTCAGGTAAGGTTTCGGGTTAGGGTGTGGGTGAAGATTAGGGTTAGGGTGAGGGTTATCATTAGGTTTAGGTTTAGTGTGAGGGTGAGGGTGAGGGGTAGGGTTAGGGTTCGGTTGAGGGTTAGGGTTACGGTAAGGGTTAGGGTGAGTGTTAGAGAGACGGGTAGTGTTAGGTTTAGTGTGAGGTTTAGGGTGAGTGTGAGGGTTAGGGGTAGAGTTAGGGTTAGGGTTAGGATGAGGGTTAGACTGCGGGTAAGGGTTATGGTTAGTGTGAGTGTTAGGGTTAGGGTTAGGTTTATGGTTAGGGTGAGATTTATTGTTAGATTTAGGGTTAGCGTACGGGTTGGGCTGAGGGTTAGGGTTAGGGTTAGTCTGAGGGTTAGGTGTAGGGTTAGGGTAAGGTTTAGTGTGAGGGTAAAGTTTAGGTTGAGGGTTAGGGTGAGTGTGAGGGTTAGGGTTAGGGTGAGGTTAGGGTGAAGTTTAGGTTTACTGTTAGGCTTAGGGTGAAGGTTAGGGTGTGGGTAAGTGTTAGGGTGAGGGTTAGGGTTAGGGTGAGGGTGAGGGTTAGCATTAAGGTTAGGGTGAGCGTGAGGGTTAGGGTGACGGATTGGGTTAAGTTTAAAGATAGGGTGAGGATTAGGTTTAGGGTTAGGTTTAAGGTGAGTGTTAGGCGGAAGGGTAGGCTTAGGTTTAGGGTGAGGGTTAGGTTTAGTTTGAGGGTTAGGGTTAGGGTTATGGTGACAGTAAGGGTTAGGGTGAGGGATCGGGTGAGTGTGAGGTTTAGGGTTAGCCTTAGTTTTAGCTTTAGGGTTAGGATGAGAGTTAGGGTTAGGTTTAGGGATAGGGTGAATGTGAGGGTGAAGGTTAGTGTTAGGATTAGGGTTAGGGTTAGGGATAGTGTGTGGGTGACGGTGAGGTTTAGGGTTAGGGTTAGTGTGAGGGTGAGAGTTAGGATTAGGAATAGTGTTAGGGTTAGGGTTAGGCTGAGGGTGAGGGTCAGGGTGAGGGAAAAGTTTAGGGTTAGAGTTAGGGTGAGGGTAAGGGTGAGGGTTAGGGTTAGAGTCAGGCTTAAGTTGAGGGTTATTGTTTGGGTGATGGTTCGGGTGAGGGTGAGGATTAGGGTGAGGATGAGTTTTCGAGTGAGGGTGAGGGTGAGGGTGTGGGTTAGTGTGTGGCTGAGGATTAGGGTTAGGTTGTGGGTTAGAATTAGGTTTAGAGTTAGTGTGACGGTGAGAGTGAGGGGTAGGGTTAGGGTTTGGTTGAGGGTTAGGGTTAGGGTTAGGAGTAGGATGATTGTTAGGGAGAGGGGTAATGTTAGGTTAAGGTGAGGTTTAGGGTGAGTGTGAGGGTTAGGGTTAGGTTGAGGGTGAGGGTTAGGCTGAGGGTTAGGGTTAGGGTTAGAGTGAGTTTGAGGGTGAGGGTTAAGTTTAGGATTAGGATTAGGGTTAGGATCAGGGTGAGTGTTAGGGTGAGGGTGAGGGTGAGGTGACAGTAAGGGTTATTGTGTGGGTGAGGGTTAGGTTTAGGGTCAGGATTAGGTTTAAGCTTAGTGTCAAGATTATGGTGAGGGGAAGGGTTAGGGTGAGGTTTATTGTGAGGATGAGGATTAGGGTTAGTGTTAGTGTTAGGGTGAGGTTTAGGGTGAGGGTTATGGTTAGGGTCAGGGTTAGGGTGAGGGTGAGTTATATGGTGAGGTTAGGGTTAGTGTGAGGGTTAGGAATAATGTTAGGTTATGGTGAGGGTGAGGGTGAGGGTGAGGGTGAGTGTTAGTTTTAGGTTTAGAGTTAGGGTGAGGGTAAGGGTCAGGGTTAGGATTAGGGTTAACATGAGTGTTAGGCTGAGGGTTAGATTTAGGTTTAGTGTGAGGGTTAGGGTTAGGGTTAGGTTTAGGGTTAGGTTTAGGTTTAGGGTGAGGGTTAGGTTTCGATTTAGGGTTAGCATAAGGTTTAGGCTGAGGGTTAGGGTTAGGGTTAGTGTGAAGGTTAGGTTTAGGCTTAGGGTAAGGTTTAGGGTGAGTGTAAATTTAGGGTGAGGGTTAGGGTGAGGGTGAGGGTTAGGGTTAGGGGGAGCGTTAGGGTGAAGTTTAGGTTTAGGGTTAGGGTTAGTGTGAGGTTGAGGGTGTGGGTAAGTGTTAGGGTGAGGGTTAGGGAGAGGGTGAGGTTTAGGTTTAGGGTGAGGGTAAGGATTAGGGTGAGTGTTAGGGTGAGGGTGAGGGTTTCGGTTACCATTAGGGTTAGGGTTTGGGTGAGGTTTAGGGTGAGGTTTTGCGTTAAGGTTAAGGATAGGGTGAGGATTAGGGTTACGGTTCGGTTTACAGTGAGGACTAGGGTGAGGGGAAGGATTAGGGTTAGGGTGGGGGTTGGGTTTCTTGTGAGGGTTAGGGTTAGGGTTAGGGTAAGTTAAGGGTTAGGTTAGAGTTTAGGGTGAGCGTGAGGTTTAGGGTTAGCATTAGGTTTAGAGTTAGGATTAGGATGAGTGTTAGGGTTTGGTTTAGGCTGAGGCTTAGGGTGAGGGTTAGTTTTAGGGTGAGGGCTAGGGTGAGGTTGAGGATTAGGGTGAGGGTGAGGGTGAGGATGAGGTTTTCATTTAGGTAAGGGTTAGGGTTAGGGTTAGGGTGAGGTTTAGGGTGAGGTTGTGGGTTGGGTTTAAGGTTAGGATTAGAGTGAGGGTGAGGGTGAAGTTTAGTGTTAGGATGAGGGTTAGAGTTAGAGTTAGGATGAGATTGAGGGTGAGGGTGAGGGTTTGGAATAGGGTTAGTGTGAGGTTTAGGGTTACGGTGAGGGTTAGGGTTAGGGTGAGGGTTAGGGTTAGGCTTATGGTGAGGGTTAGGGTTAGTGTGATGTTTAGTGTGAGGGTGAGGGTTAGGGTGAGGATGAGTGTTCTGTTGAGAACTAGGGTTAGAGTTAGGGTTAGGGATCGGTTTAGTGTGAGGGAAAGGGTTAGGGTGAAGGTTAGGGTGAGGGTGAGGTTTAGAGTTAGGGTGAGGGTTAGATTTAGGGTTAGGGTTATGGTTAGGGTGAGGGACAGGGTGAGCCTTAGTTTTAGGGTTAGGATTAGTTTGCTGGTTAGGGTGAGGGTAAGGGTTAGGGTGAGGTTTAGGGTGAGGGTGAGTTTTAGGGTTAGGGTGAGGGTAAGGGTTAGGTTGAGGGTTAGGGTGAGGGTTAGGTTTAGGGTTAGGTATAGGGTGAGGATTAGTGTTAGTGTGAGGGTTAGGGTGAGGGTTAGGATTAGGGTTGGTGTGAGGATAAGGGTTAGGGTGAGTGTTAGGGTGAGGATGAGAGTTAGAGTTAGGTTTAGGGTGAGGGTTAGTTTTAGGGTGAGGGCTAGGGTGAGGGTTAGGTTTAGGGTTAGGGTGAGGGTTAGGTTGAGGGTGAGGGTTCGGGATAGGATTAGGGTGAGGGTGAGGTTTAGGTTTAGGGTGATGTTTAGGGTGAGATTGAGGGTTAGTGTGAGGGTGAGGGTTAGGGTTAGGGTTTGGTTGAGGGTTTGGGTTAGGGTTAGAATGAGGGTGAGGTTGAGGGTTAGGGTTAGGATTAAGATTAGGGTGAGATTTAGTGTTAGGGTTAGTGTAATTGTTAGGGTTAGGGTGAGGGTTAGGGTTAGGGTGAGGGTGAGGATTAGCTTTAGGATTAGGGTTAGGGTTAGGGTGAGGTTGGGTTTGAAGGTTAGGTTTAAGATTAGGGTTAGATTAGGGTAAGGCTGAGGGGGAAGGGAGGTTGAGGGTGAGGGTGAGGGTGAGGGTTAGGGTTAGGGTGAGGGTTAGGATTAGGTTTAGTGTTAGTATAAGGGGTAGGCTGAGGGTAAGGGTTAGGTTTTGGATTAGGGTTAGGTTTAGGGTGAGGTTTAGGGTGAGGCTTAAGTTTAGAGTTAGGTTTAGTATGAGGGTGAGGGTTAAATTTAGGTTTAGGGTGAGGTTTGGGGTTAGGGTGAGGATTAGGGTAGGGTTAGGGTGAGGGTGAGGGTGAGGGTGAGGGTGAGTTTTAGGGTGTGGGTAACAGTTAGGGTTAGGGTGAGGCTTAAGGTGTCCGTAGGGTTAGGGTGAGGGTGTGGGTTAGGGTTTCCGTGAGGAATATGGTTAGGGTTAGGTTTATGGTGAGGGTAAGTGTAAGGATGAGGTTTAGGGTGAGGGTGAGGTTTAGCGATAGCGTTAGAGTTAGGGTGAGGGTTAGGATCAAGGATAGGTTAGGTGAGGGTGAGGGTTAGAGTTAGGTTTAGGGCTAGTTTTAGGGTGAGGGTAAGATTTAGGGTGAGGTTTAAGGTGAGGGTGAGGGTTAGGGTTATTTTTAGGGTTAGGGTGAGTGTTAGGGTGAGTGTTATGGTGAGGGTTAGGTTTAGGTTTTCGTTTAGGGTGAGGGTTAGGGTGAGGTTTAGTGTTAGTGTTAGGGTTAGGGTTAAGCTGAGAGTTAGGGTGAGGGTAAGGGTTAGAGTGAGGTTTAGGGTGAGGGTTGCGGATAGCATGAGTATTAAGGATAGGTTTAGGGTGAGGGTAAGGGTTAGGGGGAGTGTGAGGGTTAGGTTTAGGATTAGGGTTAGTGTTAGAGAGAGGGTTAGGGATAGGGTTAGGATTAGGGTGAGGGTTTTGGTTAGGTTTAGAGTTAGGGTGAGGGTTAGGGTTAGTGTTTGGATTAGGGTTAGGGTTAATGTTAGGGTTAGGTGAGGGTTAGGGATAGAATTATGGTTAGGGTGAGGGTCAAGGTTAGGTTTTGGCTTGGAGTTAGAGTGAGGGTGAGTGTGAGTGTTAGGGTTAGGTTTAGCTTTAGGGATAGGGTTAGGCTGAGGGTGAGGGTGAGGGTGACGGTGAGGTTTAGGGTTAGGGTGAGGTTTAGGGTTGTGGTTATGGTTAGGGTTGGGTTGAGGGTTAGGGTTAGGGTTAGGAAGAGGGTTTGGCTGAGAGTTAGGGTTATGGTTAGGGTGAGGTTTAGTGTTAGTGTGAGGGTTAGGATGAGGGTTAGGCTGAGGTTTAGGGTTAGGGAGAGGGTAAGGGTGAGTTTTAGAGTGAAGGTTAGGTTTAGGTTTCAGGTTAGGGTGAGGGTTAGAACGAGGTTTAGTTTTAGTGTAAGGGTTAGGTTTAGGGTAAGGGTTAGGGTGAGGGTAAATGTTAGATTGAGTTTTAGGGAGAGGGTGAGGGTTAGGGATAGCATTAGGTTTAATTTTAGGTTTAGGGTGAGGCTTACGTTTAGGGTTACTTTGAGGGTGAGGGTTAGGTTTAACATTAGGGTTAGGGTTAGGGTGAGGGTTAGGGTGAAGTTGAGGGTTAGGGTTAGGGTGACGTCTAGGGTTACGGTTAGTGTTAGGGTAAGGTTTAGGTTTAGGGTGATGGTGAGGGTGAGGGTTAGGTTTAGGATTAGGCTTAGGTGTAGGGTTAGCCTTAGGGTGAGGGTGAGGCTGAGTGTCAGAGTTAGGTTTAGGGTGAGGTTTAGGGTAATGTTTACGGTTAGGGTGAGGTTGAGGGTGAGGATTTAGGTGAGGTTGAGAGTTAGGTTTTGGGTTAGGTTTAGGGTTAAGGTTAGGGTTAGAGTTATTGTTAGGGTTAATGTTAGGATGAGGGTTAGGCTGAGGGTTAGGGTGAGGGTAAGGGTTAGGGTGAGGGTGAGGGTTAGGTCAAGGATTAGGGTTAGGTTCAGGGTGAGGGTTAGGGATAGCTTTAGGATTAGGGTGAGGGTTTTGGTTAGGATTAGGTTTAGAGTTAGGGTGAGTGTACGGGTTAGGGTTTGGATTAGTGTTAGGGTAAGGGTTAGGCTGAGGGTGAGGTTGAGGGTGCGGGTTAGGATTAATGTTAGTGTTAGGGTTAGGGTTAGAGTGATAGTTAGGGGGAGGTTTAGGGTGAGGGTTAGGATGAGGGTTAGGCTGAGGGTTAGCGTTAGGGTTCCGGTGAGGGTAAGGGTTAGGGTGAGAGTTAGGCTTAGGGTTAGGCTTAGGGTTAGGGTGAAGGTTAGACTGAGGGTTAGTGTTAGGGTTAGGGTTAGGGATAGGGTGAGGGTTAGGCTGTGGGTAAGGATTAGAGTGAGGGTTAGGGTGATGGCAAGGTTTAGGGATAGCATTAGGTTTAAGGTTAGGTTTAGGGTGAGGATTAGGGTTAGGATTAGGGTTACTGTGAGGGTTATGGAAAGCATTAGGGTTAGGGTTATGTTGAGGTTTAGGGTTAGGGTTAGGGTGAGGATTTGGGTTAGGGTTAGGGTTAGGGTGAGGGTTAGGCTTAGGGTGAGGGTGAGGGTTAGATTCAGGGTGAGGTTTAGGTTTATGATTGGGGGTAGGTTTAGGTTTAGGATTAGGGTGATGGTGAGGGTGACGGTGAGAGTTAGGTTTAGGGTGAGAGTTATGGTTATGGTTAGGGATAGGGTGAGGATGAGGGAGAGGGTTAGGGTGAGAGTGATGGTGAGAGTGAGGGTGAGGGTGAGTGTTAGTTTTAGGGTGAGTATTAGGGTTATGGTTAGGGTTAGAGTGCGGGTGAATTTGAGGGTTAAGTGTGAGAATGAGTGTTAGGTTGAGCGTGAGGGTGAGGGTTAGGGTTTAGGTGAGTGTCAGTTTTGGGTTAGGGTTAAAGTTAGGGTGAGGGTTAGGGTTAGTGATATGATGAGGGTTAGGCTGAGGGTTAAGGTTAAGATTAGGGTGAGGGTAAGGGTTTAGGGTGAGGGTCAGGGTTAGGTTTTGGATTAGGGTTAGGGTTAGGGTGAGGGTTAGGGATAGGGTTAGGATTAGGGTGAGGGTTTTGGTTAGGGTTAGGTTTTGACTTACGGTGAGGTTTAGGGTTAGTTTTTGGATTAGGGATATGGGTTAGGGTTAGGCTGAGGGTGAGGTTGAGGGTGAGGGTGAGGGTTAGAGTTAATATGAAGATTAGGGTTTGGGTTATCGTTAGGATGAGGGTTAGGCTGAGGGTTAGGGTAAAGGTTCGGGTAAGGG
The DNA here is from genome assembly GCF_024711535.1 of Dipodomys merriami. Classification (NCBI taxonomy): domain Eukaryota; kingdom Metazoa; phylum Chordata; class Mammalia; order Rodentia; family Heteromyidae; genus Dipodomys; species Dipodomys merriami. The sequence goes on along the minus strand of NW_027203688.1, from coordinate 6,874 downwards.
TAAGTGTTAGGGTGAGGTTTACGTTGAGGGTGAGGGTTAAGTTTAGGCTTAGGGTTAGGGTGAGTTTTATGGTTAGGGTGAGGGTGAGGGTTAGGGTTAGGGTTAGGGTGAGGATTAGGTTTAGGTGAGGGTTAGGGATAGGTTTGGGGTTAGGGTGAGTGTGAGGAGTAGGTTTAGGTTTAGGTTTAGGGTTAGGCTGAGGGTGAGGGTGAGGTTTAGGGTTAGGGTTAGGGTTAGGGTTGGGTTGAATGTTAGGGTTAGGGTTAGGAAGAGGGTTTGCCTGAGGGGTAGGGTTATGGTTAGGGTGAGGTTTAGGGATAGTGTGAGTGTTGGGATGAAGTTTAGGCTGAGGGTTAGGGTTAGGGTTAGGGTGAGGGTAAGGGTTAGGGTTAGGGTGAGGGTTAGGTTTAGGATTAGGGTTATTGTTACGGTGAGAGTTAAGGATAGGGTTAGGGTTAGTGTGAGGGTTAGGGTGAGGGTTAGGGTTAGGTTTAGGGTGAGGATTAGGGTGAGGGTGAGTTTTAAGGTGAGGGTTAGGTTTAGGGTGAGGATTAGGGTTAGGGTTAGGGTGAGGTTTAGGATTAGGGTGATGTGTAGGGTGAGGGTGAAGTTTTGGGTGAGGATGAGGTTGAGGGTGAGGGTTTAGTTGAGGGTTAAGGTTAGGGTTAGGGTGAGTGTTAGGGTGATGGTGACAGTGATTGTTAGGGTGAAGTTGAGGGTTAGGGATAGGGTTAGGGTGAGGGTTAGTGTTAGTATTAGTGTGATGGGTAGGGTGATGGTTTGGGTTCAGGTGAGGGTGAGGGTTAGTTTTAGGGTGTTGGTGACATTTAGGTTTAGGGTGAGGGTTAAGGTGACAGTGAGGATTAGGGTTAGGGTTAGGGTTATGGTGAGGGTAAGGGTTAGTATGAGGTTTAGGGTGAGGGTGAGTTTTAGGGATAGCTTTAGAGTTAGGGTGAGGGTTAAGGTGATGGTTAGGATCCACGTTAGTTTAGGTGAGGATTGAGGGTTAGAGTTAGGTTTAGGGTTAGGTTTAGGGAAAGGGTAAGGTTTAGGGTGAGGGTTAGTTGAGGGTGAGGGTTAGGGTTAGGTTGAAGGTTAGCGTGAGCATTAGGGTGAGGGTTAGGTTTAGTTTTAGAGTTAGGGTGAGGGTTAGGGTGATGTTTCGTGTTAGTGTTAGGGTTAGAGTGAGGGTTAGGGTGATGGTAAGTATTAGGTTTATTGTTAGGGTGAGGGTTAGGGTGAGGTTTAGTGTTAGTGTTAGGTTTAGGGTTAGGTATTGGGTTAGGGTGAGGGTTAAGGGTTAGAGTGAGGGTTAGGGTTAGGGTTAGGGTGTTAGGGTTAGGGTGATGGTGAGAGTAAGGATTAAGGTGAGGACTAGGGTTAGGGTTAGGGTTAGGGTAAGGTTTAGGTTTAGGGTGAGGGTAAGTGTGCGAGTTAGTTTTAGGATTAGGATTAGGTTTAAGGTTAGGCTTAGCGTGAGTGTCAGAATTAGGTATAGGGTGAGGGTTAGGGTGAGGGTTAGGGTGAGGGTGAGTGTGAAGTTGAAGGTGAGGTTGAGTGTTAGGGTTTGGTTGAGGGTTAGGGTTAGGGTTAAGTTTAGGGTTAGGTTTAGGGTTAGGGAGAGGGTTAGGGAGAGGGTAAGGGTTAGAATGAGGGTGAGTGTTAGGTTTAGGATTAGGTTTAGGGTTGGGTGAGGGTTAGGGATAGGGTTAGTTTTAGGGTGAAGGTTTTGGTTTGGGTTAGGTTTAGAGTTAGGGTGAGGGTGAGGGTTAGCGTTTGGATTAGGGTTAGGGTTAGGATTAGGCTTAGGGTGATGTTGAGGGTGAGGGGTGAGGGTTAGGGTTAATGTGAGGGTTAGGTTTAGGGTTAGCGATAAGGTTACTGTGAGGGTTAGGTTTAGTGTTAGGGTTAGGATGAGGGTTAGACTGAGAGTTAGGGTTAGGTTTGGGTGAGGGTAAGGGTTAGTGTGAGGGTTAGGGTGAGGTGACGTTTAGGTTTAGGCTTGGGATAGGGTGAGGGTTAAGGTGAGGGTTAGTGTTAGGGTTAGGATTGGGGTTAGGGTGAGGTTTAGGGTGTGGGTAAGGGTGAGGGTGTGGGTAAGTTTTAGAGTGAGGCTTAGGGTGAGGGTGAGTTTTAGGGATAGCATTCGGGTTAAGGTTAGGTTTAGGGTGAGGGTTAGGGATAGGGTTACGGTGAGAGTGAGGGTTAGGGTTTGCATTAGGGTTAGGTTTAGGATAAGGGTGAGGTTTAGGGTTAGGGTTAGGGTGAGGGTGAGGGTGAGGGTTAAGGTTAGGGTTAGGGTGAGGGATAGGTGCAGGGTGAGGGTTATGGTTAGCTTTAGGGTGAGGGTTAGGTTTAGGATTAAGCTTAGGTGTTGGGTTAGGCTTAGGATGATGGTGAGGCTGAGGGTCAGAGTTAATTTTAGGGTTAGGGTTAGGATTATGGTTAGGGATACGTTGAGGATGAGGGTGAGGGTTAGGGTTAGGGTGATGTTGAGCTTGAGGGAGAGGGTAAGGGTTAGGTTCAGGGTGAGGATTTGGGTTATGGTTAGGTTTAGAGTGAGGGTGAGTGTGAGGGTTAGTGTGAGCGTGATAGTGAGGTTGAGGGTGAGAGTGAATGTTAGGGTTTAGGTGAGGGTCAGTTTTAGGGTTAGGGTTAAGGTTAGGGTGAGGGTTAGGGTTAGGGTTCGGGTTAGGATGAGGGTTAGGCTGAGGGTTAAGGCTAGGGTTAGGGTGAGGGTAAGGGTTAGGGTGAGGGTGAGGGTTAGGTTTTGGATTAGGGTTAGGGTTAGTGTGAGGGTTAGGTTTAGGGTTAGGGTTAGGTTGAGGGTTTTGGTTAGGGTTAGGTTTAGAGTTAGGGTGAGGGTTAGGGTTAGTGTTTGGATTAGGGTTAGATTTAGGCTGAGGGTGATGTTGAGGGTGAGGGTGAGGGTTAGGGTTAATGTGAGGGTTAGGGTTAGGGTTAGCGTTAAGGTTATGGTGAGGGTTAGGGTTAGGATTAGGCTTAGGATGAGGGTTAGGCTGAGGGTTGGGGTTAGGGTGAGGGTGAGGGTAAGGGTTAGGGTGAGGTTTAGGGTGAGGGTGAGGGTTAGGTTTAGGCTTTGGTTTAGGGTGTGGGTTATGGTTATTGTGAGGTTGAGGGTTAGGGTTAGGGTGAGGGTGAGTGTTAGGGTTAGGTGAGAGTTAGGGATAGAGTGGGGGTTAGGTTGAGGGTCAGGATTAGGGTTAGTGTTAGAGTTAGGGTGAGGGCTAGTGTTAGGTTTCGGGTTAGGATGAGATTTAGGTTTAGTGTGAGGGTGAGGGTGAGTGTTAGGTTTAGGATTAGGCTTAGGTGTATGGTTAGGCTTAGGGTGAGGGTCAGAGTTAGGTTTAGGGTGAGGGTTAGGTTTATGTATAGGGTTAGGGTGAGGTTGAGGCTTAGGGTGAGGGTGATGGTGAGGGTGATGGTGAGTGTTAGGTTTAGGGTGGGTGATATGCTTATGGTTAGGGTTAGGTGAGGGTGAGGATGTGGGTTACGGTGAAGGTGATTGTGAGGTTGAGGGTGAGGGTGAGGGTTAGGGTTTGGGTGAAGGTTAAGTTTAGGGTTTGGGTTAAACTTAGGTTCAGGGTTAGGATTAGGGTTAGGATGAGGGTTAGGCTGAGGGTTACGTTTAGGTTTAGGGTGAGGGTAAGGTTTAGGGTGAGGGTGAGCGTTAGGAATAGGATTAGGGTTAGTTTTAGGGATGAGGGTAAGGGATAGGGTTAGGGTGAGAGTAAGGGTTTTGGTTATGGTTAGGTTTAGAGTTACGGTGAGGGTGAGGTTTAGGGTTAGGTTTTGGATTAGGGATAGGTTTAGGCAAAGTGTGAGCTTGAGGGTGAGGGTGACAGTTAGGGTGAGGATTAGGGTTAGGGTTAGCGTTGGGATGAGGGTTAGGCTGAGGGTTAGGGTTAGGGTTCGGGTAAGGTTAAGGGTTTGGGTGAGAGTGAGGGTTATGGTTAGGCTTAGGGTTAGTGTGACGATTAGGGTGAGTTTTAGTGTTAGGGTTAGTGTTAGGGTTAGGTTTAGATTGAGCGTTAGGGTGTGGGTAATGGTTAGGGTGAGTTTAGGATGATGGTGAGGGATAGGGTTAAGTTGAGGGTAAGGGTTACGGCGAGGCTTAGGATGAGGCTGAGGGTTAATGTAGTATTAGCAGTACCATGAGGGTGAGAGTGAGGGTGAAGATTAGGGTTAGAGTTAGGGATAGGGTGAGGATTAGGGGTCGGGTTAGGTTTAGACTGACGGTTAGGCTGAGGGGTAGGGCTAGGGTTAGTGTTAGGGTGAGGGTTAGGGTGTGGGTTAATGTTAGGGTTAGGGTTAGGGTGAGGTTGAGGGTGAGTGTAAGGGTTAGGGTGAGGATTATGGTGAGGTTGAGGTTTAGTGTTAGCATTAGGGTTAGGTTTAGGGTTAGGGTTATGTTTAGGGTTAGGGTTAGGGTGAGGGTGAGGTTTAGGGTGAGGGTGAGGGAGATGGTGAAGGTTTAGGTGAGGATTAGGGTTAGGGTTAATGTTAGGGTGAGGGTGAGGTTTAGGGTTAGCGTGAGGTTTAGGATTAGGGTTCGGGTTCGGGTTCGGGTGAGCTTGAGTGTTAGGGTGTGGTTGATGGTTAGGTTTAGGGTAAGGGCTAAGGTGACGGTTAATGTTAGGGTGAGGGTGAGGGTTACAGTTAAGGTGAGCATTAGGTTGAGGATTAGTGTTAGGGTATGTGTGAGGATTAGGGTTAGGGTTAGGGTTATGGTGATGGTAAGGGTTAGGGTGAGGTTTAGGGTGAGGGTGAGGGTGAGGGTTAGGGTTAGTGTTACAGTTAGGGTGATGTTAGGGTGAGGCTTAAGGTTATGGTGAGGATTAGGCTTAGGGTTAGGGTGAGGGTTGGGGTTAGTGTGAGTGTTCGCTATAGGGTTGGGTTTAGGGTGAGGGTCAGGGTTAGGGTGAGGGTTAGAGTTAAGGTGAGGGTGAGGGTTAGGTTTAGGGTTAGGATTAGGGTTAGGGTTAGATTTAGGCTGAGGGTGAGTGTAAGGTTGAGGGTTAGGAATAGGTTGAGGGTTAGGGTTAGGGTTAGGGTTAGGTTGAGGGTTAGGTTTAGGGTTAGGGTCAGGGTTAGGGTTAGTGTGAGGGTTAGGGTGAGGGTTAGAGTGAGAGGTAGTTTTAGGGATAGGGTTAGGGTGAGGTTTAGTTTTAGGGTGAGGGTTAAGGTTAGGGTTAGAGTGAGGGTTAGGTTGAGCATTAGGGTGAGGGTTAGGGTAAGGTTTAGTGTTAGTGTTAGGGTTAAGGTTAGGGTGAGGGTTAGGGTGAGGATCCGGGTTAGAGTGAGGATTAGGGTGAGGGTGAGGATTAGGGATAGCATAAGGGTTAGGTTTAGGTTTACGGTGACGGTTAGGGTTAGGTTTAGGATTAGGTTGAGGGTAAGGTTTATTGTTATCCTTAGGGTTAGGGTTAGGTTTAGGGTGTGGATTAGGGTAAGGGTTAGGATGAGGGTGAGTGTGAGGGTTAGGGTTAGGGTTAGGGTGACGGTTAGGTTTAGGGTGAGGGTTAGGGTTAGGGTGACGGTGAGGGTAAGGGTTAGGGTGAGGGCTAGGTTTAGGGGTTAGGTTGAGATTTAGGTTTAAGGTGAGTGTGAGGTTGAGGGTTTGGTTTATAATGAGGCTTAGGTGTAGGGTTAGGCTTTGGGTGAAGGTGAGGTTAAGGGTAAGATTTAGGTTTAGGGTGAGGGTTAGGCTTATGGTTAGGGTTAGGGTGAGGGTGAGGGTTAAGTGTGATGGTTTGCGTGAGGGTGAGGTTGATGTTTAGGTTTAGGGTGAGGGTTAGGGTGAGGTTGCGGGTGAGTTTTAGGGCGAGGTTGAGGTTTAGGGTTTGCATTAGGGTAAGGATTAGGGTTAGGCTGAGTTTTAGGGTTAGGATTAGGGTGAGTGTGAGGTTGAGGGTGAGTGTGAGGTTTAGGCTGAGGTGTATTGTTAGGGTTAGGGATAGGTTGAGGTTTAGGTTTAGGGTTATGTTTAGGGTGAATGTTATGCTGAAGGGTAGGTTTAGGGTTAGTGTGAGGGTTAGGGTTAGGGTACGGGTTAGGGTTAGCTTTAGGATGAGGTTGAGGATGAGGGTAAGGTTTAGGGTGATGGTTAGGTTGAGGTTGAGGTTTACGGTTAGCATTAGGTTTAGAGTTAGCCTTAGGCTGAGGTCTAGGGTTAGGATTAGGGTTAGGGTGAGGGTGATGGCTAGTGTTAGCATTAGGGTTAGGTTTTGGGTTAGGATTAGTGTTAGTGTGAGGTTTAGGGATAGGCTTAGGGTAAGGATGATGGTAAGGGTTAGAATTAGGTTGAGGGTGAGGGTGAGATTGAGGGTGAGGTTTAGGGTTAGGGTTAGTTTTAGGGTGAGAGCTAGAGTGAGGGTGAGGGTTTGGGTGAGTGTTAGGGTTAGGGAATTGGTTTCAGTTAGGAAAGGCTTAGGGTTAGGTTTAGGGTGAGGATTAAGGTTAGGGTTAGGTTGAGGGTGAGGATTAGGGCTAGGGTGAGGATTAGGGTTAGGGTTAGGTTGAGGGTGAGGATTAGGGTGATGTTTAGGGTTCGGGTTCGGGTTCGGGTGAGGGTGAGGGTGAGTGTTAGGGTGTAGGTGAGGGTTAGGGTTAGGGTGCGGGCTAGGGTTAGGGTTAGGGATAGGGTGATGTTTAGGTTTAGTGTGAGGGTGAGGATGAGGGTTAGGTATAGGATTAGGCTTAGGTGTAGGGTTAGGCTTAGGGTGAGGGTCAGAGTTAGGGTTTAGGGTGAGGGTTAGGGTTATGGTTATGGTTAGGGTGATGGTGAGGTTTAGGGAGAGGGTGATGGTGAGGGTGAGGGTGAGGTTTGGGTTTAGGGTGAGGGATAGGGTTA